>NW_027340131.1:1389845-1477209 GCF_005239225.2 Populus alba | reverse complement strand
TCCGACTTCGATGTGCCCCGGTTGCCCGAAATTGAGTTGCCTTTGAATTTCGGGGATCCCTCTTGAGCATGTATGCTTCTGCTACTTGTTCTACAGTCAGACTTCTTCCGAAATGGCCAAACGCTTTGATTCGGTGAGTTTCGGCGGCATTCCGCCTTTCGATGCCCCGGTGGCCGAAATTCAGTTGCCTTTGAATTTGGGGTGATCCCTCTTGAGCATGTATGCTTCTGCTACTTGTTCTACATCACACTTCCTTTCTGCAAACAGCGAAACGCTTTGACTCGGTGAGTTTTTCGCGGGCATTCTGACTTAGATACGTACCGGTTGCCGAAATTCACTTATCTGATTGCCTTTTTGAATTTCGGGTGATCCCCGCTTGAGCATGTATGCTTCGGCGCTTGTTCTACAGATCACACTTCCCTTCCAAAAAACATCAAAACGCTTGACTTGGTGTGTTTCGCGTCATTCCTGGACTTCGAAGCCCCGGTTGCCGAAATTCAGTTTGCCCTTTGAATTTCGGTGATGCCCTCTTGAGCATGTATGCTTCTACTACTTGTTTCTACATCAGACTTTCCTTCCACAAACGGCGAAACACTTTGACTCGGTGAGTTTCACAGAATTCTGACTTCGATGCCCGGTTGCCGAAATTTACTTGCTTTGAATTTCGGGTGATCCTCTTGAGCAATCGTATGCTTCTGCTACTTGTTCTACATCAGACTTCTTCCGCAAATGGCCAAACGCTTTGGTTCGGTGAGTTTCGCGGCATTCCGACTTTGATGCCCTGGTTGCCGAAATTCATTTGCCTTTGAATTTGGGGTGATCCCTCTTGAGCATGTATGCTTCTGCTACTTGTTCTACATCACACTTCCTTCCGCAAACAGCGAAACGCTTTGACTCGGTGACTTTGGCGGCATTCTGGCTTCGATGCCCCAGTGGATGAAATTCAGTTGCCTTTGAATGTCAGGTGATGCCTTTTGAGCATGTATGCTTCTGCTACTTGTTCTACATCACACTTCCTTCTGCAAACAGCGAAGCGCTTTGACTCAGTGAGCTTCACGGCATTCCGACTTCGATGCCCAGGTTGCCGAAATTCAGTTGCCTTTGAATTTCAGGAGATACCTCTTGAGCTTGTATGCTTCAGCTACTTGTTCTACATCAGACTTCTTCCGCAAATGGCCAAACGCTTTGACTCGGTGAATTTCGCGGCATTCCGACTTTGATGCCCTGGTTTCCGAAATTCATTTGCCTTTGAATTTGGGGTGATCCCTCTTGAGCATGTCTGCTTCTGCAACTTATTCTACTTCACACATTCTTCCGCAAACAGCGAAACGCTTTGACTCGGTGAGTTTCAAGGGATTCCGACTTCGATGCCCCGGTTGCTGAAATTTAGTTTCCTTTGAATTTCGGGTGATCCCTCTTGAGCATGTATGCTTCGGCTACTTGTTCTACATCACAATCTCTTCCGTAAATGGCCAAACGCTTTGACTCGGTGAGTTTCGCGGCATTCCGACTTTGATGCCCCGGTTGTTGAAATTCAGTTGCCTTTGAATTTTGGGTGATCCCTCTTGAGCATGTATGCTTCTGTTACGTGTTCTACATCACACTCTCTTCCGCAAATGGCCAAACGCTTTGACTCGGTGAGTTTCACGGCAATCCGACTTCGATAACCCAGTTACCGAAATTCAGTTGCCTTTGAATTTCAGGGGATCCCTCTTGAGCAAGTATGCTTCTTCTACTTGTTCTACATCATACTGCTTCCGCAAATGGCCAAACGCTTTGGTTCGGTGAGTTTCGCGGCAATCGGACTTCGATGCCCCGGTTGCCCAAATTCAGTTGCCTATGAAATTCGGGTGATCCCACTAGAGCATGTATGCTTCTGCTACTTGTTCTACATCACACTCTCTTCCGCAAATGGCCAAACGCTTTGACTCGGTGAGTTTCGCCGCATTCCGACTTCGATGCCCCGGTTGCCGAAATTCAGTTGCCTTTGAATTTCTTGGGATCCCTCTTGAGCATGTATGCTTCTGATACTTGTTCTGCAGCACACTTCCTTCCACAAACATCGAAATGCTTTAACTCGATGAGTTTCGCGGCATTCCGACTTCGATGCCCCGGTTGCCGAAATTGAGTTGCCTTTGAATTTCGGGGGATCCCTCTTGAGCATGTATGCTTCTGCTACTTGTTCTCCATCAGACTTCTTCCGCAAATGGCCAAACGCTTTGGTTCGGTGAGTTTCGCGGCATTCCGACTTTGATGCCCTGGTTGCCGAAATTCATTTGCCTTTGAATTTTGGGTGATCCCTCTTGAGCATGTATGCTTCTGCTACTTGTTCTACATCACACTTCCTTCCGCAAACAGCGAAACGCTTTGACTCGGTGAATTTGGCGGCATTCTGGCTTCGATGCCCCAGTGGATGAAATTCAGTTGCCTTTGAATGTCAGGTGATGCCTTTTGAGCATGTATGCTTCTGCTACTTGTTCTACATCACACTTCCTTCTGCAAACAGCGAAGCGCTTTGACTCAGTGAGCTTCGCGGCATTCCGACTTCGATGCCAGGTTGCCGAAATTCAGTTGCCTTTGAATTTCAGGAGATACCTCTTGAGCTTGTATGCTTCAGCTACTTGTTCTACATCAGACTTCTTCCGCAAATGGCCAAACGCTTTGACTCGGTGAATTTCACGGCATTCCGACTTTGATGCCCTGGTTTCCGAAATTCATTTGCCTTTGAATTTGGGGTGATCCCTCTTGAGCATGTATGCTTCTGCAACTTATTCTACATCACACATTCTTCCGCAAACAGCGAAACGCTTTGACTCGGTGAGTTTCAAGGGATTCCGACTTCGATGCCCCGGTTGCTGAAATTTAGTTTCCTTTGAATTTCGGGTGATCCCTCTTGAGCATGTATGCTTCGGCTACTTGTTCTACATCACAATCTCTTCCGTAAATGGCCAAACGCTTTGACTCTGTCAGTTTCGCGGCATTCCGACTTTGATGCCCCGGTTGACGAAATTCAGTTGCCTTTGAATTTTGGGTGATCCCTCTTGGGCATGTATGCTTCTGTTACGTGTTCTACATCACACTCTCTTCCGCAAATGGCCAAACGCTTTGACTCGGTGAGTTTCACGGCAATCCGACTTCGATAACCCGGTTACCGAAATTCAGTTGCCTTTGAATTTCAGGGGATCCCTCTTGAGCAAGTATGCTTCTTCTACTTGTTCTACATCATACTTCTTCCGCAAATGGCCAAACGCTTTGGTTCGGTGAGTTTCGCGGCAATCGGACTTCGATGCCCCGGTTGCCAAAATTCAGTTGCCTATGAAATTCGGGTGATCCCTCTAGAGCATGTATGCTTCTGCTACTTGTTCTACATCACACTCTCTTCCGCAAATGGCCAAACGCTTTGACTCGGTGAGTTTCGCGGCATTCCGACTTCGATGCCCCGGTTGCCGAAATTCAGTTGCCTTTGAATTTCGGGGGATCCCTCTTGAGCATGTATGCTTCTGATACTTGTTCTACAGCACACTTCCTTCCACAAACATCGAAATGCTTTAACTCGATGAGTTTCGCGGCATTCCGACTTCGATGCCCGGTTGCCGAAATTGAGTTGCCTTTGAATTTCGGGGGATCCCTCTTGAGCATGTATGCTTCTGCTACTTGTTCTCCATCAGACTTCTTCCGCAAATGGCCAAACGCTTTGATTCGGTGAGTTTCGCGGCATTCTGACTTAGATACCCCGGTTGCCGAAATTCAGTTGCCTTTGAATTTCGGGTGATCCCGCTTGAGCATGTATGCTTCGGCCACTTGTTTCTACATCACACTTCCTTCCAAAAACATCAAAATGCTTTGACTTGGTGTGTTTCGCGTCATTCCGACTTCGAAGCCCCGGTTGCCGAAATTCAGTTGCCTTTGAATTTCGGGTGATCCCTCTTGAGCATGTATGCTTCTACTACTTGTTCTACATCAGACTTTCTTCCACAAACGGCGAAACGCTTTGACTCGGTGAGTTTCACAGAATTCTGACTTCGATGCCCCGGTTGCCGAAATTTACTTGCCTTTGAATTTCGGGTGATCCCTCTTGAGCATGTATGCTTCTACTACTTGTTCTACATCAGACTTCTTCCGCAAATGGCCAAACGCTTTGGTTCGGTGAGTTTCGCGGCATTCCGACTTTGATGCCCTGGTTGCCGAAATTCATTTGCCTTTGAATTTTGGGAGATCCCTCTTGAGCATGTATGCTTCTGCTACTTGTTCTACATCACACTTCCTTCCGCAAACAGCGAAGAGCTTTGACTCGCTGAGTTTCGCGGCATTCCGACTTCGATGCCCTGGTTGCCGAAATTCAGTTGCCTTTGAATTTCGGGTGATCCCTCTTGAGCATGTAAGCTTCTGCTACTTGTTCTACATCACACTTCCTTCCGCAAACAGCGAAACGCTTTGACTCGGTGACTTTGGCGGCATTCCGGCTTCGATGCCCCGGTGGCTGAAATTCAGTTGCCTTTGAATTTCAGGTGATGCCTCTTGAGCATGTATGCTTCTGCTACTTGTTCTACATCACACTTCCTTCCGCAAACAGCGAAGCGCTTTGACTCAGTGAGCTTCGCGGCATTCCGACTTCGATGCCCAGGTTGCCGAAATTCAGTTGCCTTTGAATTTCGGGTGATACCTCTTGAGCTTGTATGCTTTAGCTACTTGTTCTACATCAGACTTCTTCCGCAAATGGCCAAACGCTTTGACTCGGTGAATTTCGCGGCATTCCGACTTTGATGCCCTCGTTGCCGAAATTCATTTGCCTTTGAATTTGGGGTGATCCCTCTTGAGCATGTATGCTTCTGCTACTTGTTCTACATCACACATTCTTCCGCAAACAGCGAAACGCTTTGACTCGGTGAGTTTCAAGGGATTCCGACTTCGATGCCCCGGTTGCTGAAATTCAGTTTCCTTTGAATTTCGGGTGATCCCTCTTGAGCATGTATGCTTCGGCTACTTGTTCTACATCACAATCTCTTCCGTAAATGGCCAAACGCTTTGACTCGGTGAGTTTCGCGGCATTCCGACTTCGATGCCCCGGTTGACGAAATTCAGTTGCCTTTGAATTTTGGGTGATCCCTCTTGAGCATGTATGCTTCTGCTACTTGTTCTACATCACACTCTCTTCCGCAAATGGCCAAACGCTTTGACTCGGTGAGTTTCGCGGCATTCCGACTTCGATAACCCGGTTACCGAAATTCAGTTGCCTTTGAATTTCAGGGGATCCCTCTTGAGCAAGTATGCTTCTGCTACTTGTTCTACATCAGACTTCTTCAGCAAATGGCCAAACGCTTTGGTTCGGTGAGTTTCGCGGCAATCGGACTTCGATGCCCCGGTGGCCAAAATTCAGTTGCCTATGAAATTCGGGTGATCCCTCTAGAGCATGTATGCTTCTGCTACTTGTTCTATATCACACTCTCTTCCGCAAATGGCCAAACGCTTTGACTCGGTGAGTTTCACTGCATTCCGACTTCGATAACCCGGTTACCGAAATTCAGTTGCCTTTGAATTTCAGGGGATCCCTCTTGAGCATGTATGCTTCTGCTACTTGTTCTACATCAGACTTCTTCCGCAAATGGCCAAACGCTTTGGTTCGATGAGTTTCGCGGCATTCGGACTTCGATGCCTCGGTTGCCAAAATTCAGTTGCCTATGAAATTCGGGTGATCCCTCTAGAGCATGTATGCTTCTGCTACTTGTTCTACATCACACTCTCTTCCGCAAATGGCCAAACGCTTTGACTCGGTGAGTTTCCCGGAATTCCGACTTCGATGCCCCGGTTGCCGAAATTTACTTGCCTTTGAATTTCGGGTGATTCCTCTTGAGCATGTATGCTTCTGCTACTTGTTCTACATGACACTTCCTTCCGCAAACAGCGAAGCGCTTTGACTCGGTGAGTTTCGCGGCATTCCGACTTCGATGCCCTGGTTGCCGAATTTCAGTTGCCTTTGAATTTCGGGTGATCCCTCTTGAGCATGTAAGCTTCTGCTACTTGTTCTACATCACACTTCCTTCCGCAAAACAGCGAAACGCTTTGACTCGGAGACTTTTGCGGCTTTCCGACTTCGATGCCCCGGTTGCTGAAATTCAGTTGCCTTTGAATTTCGGGTGATTCCTCTTGAGCATGTATGCTTCTGCTACTTGTTCTACATCACACTTCCTTCCGCAAACAGCGAAGCGCTTTTACTCAGTGAGCTTCGCGGCATTCCGACTTCGATGCCCAGGTTGCCAAAATTCAGTTGCCTTTGAATTTCGGGTGATACCTCTTGAGCTTGTATGCTTTAGCTACTTGTTCTACATCAGACTTCTTCCGTAAATGGCCAAATGCTTTGACTCGGTGAATTTCACGGCATTCCGACTTTGATGCCCTCGTTGCCGAAATTCATTTGCCTTTGAATTTGGGGTGATCCCTCTTGAGCATGTATGCTTCTGCAACTTGTTCTACATCACACATTCTTCCGCAAACAGCGAAACGCTTTGACTCGGTGAGTTTCAAGGGATTCCGACTTCGATGCCCCGGTTGCTGAAATTTAGTTTCCTTTGAATTTCGGGTGATCCCTCTTGAGCATGTATGCTTCGGCTACTTGTTCTACATCACAATCTCTTCCGTAAATGGCCAAACGCTTTATATCGATGAGTTTCGCGGCATTCCGACTTCGATGCCCCGGTTGACGAAATTCAGTTGCCTTTGAATTTTGGGTGATCCCTCTTGAGCATGTATGCTTCTGCTACTTGTTCTACATCACACTCTCTTTCGCAAATGGCCAAACGCTTTGACTCGGTGAGTTTCGCGACAATCCGACTTCGATAACCCGATTACCGAAATTTCGTTGCCTTTGAATTTCAGGGGATCCCTCTTGAGCAAGTATGCTTCTGCTACTTGTTCTACATCAGACTTCTTCCGCAAATGGCCAAACGCTTTGGTTCGGTGAGTTTCGCGGCATTCGGACTTCGATGCCCCGGTTGCCAAAATTCAGTTGCCTTTGAAATTCGGGTGATCCCTCTAGAGCATGTATGCTTCTGCTACTTGTTCTACATCACACTCTCTTCCGCAAATGGCCAAACGCTTTGACTCGGTGAGTTTCGCGGCATTCCGACTTCGATAACCCGGTTACCGAAATTCAGTTGCCTTTGAATTTCAGGGGATCCCTCTTGAGCATGTATGCTTCTGCTACTTGTTCTACATCAGACTTCTTCCGCAAATGGCCAACCGCTTTGGTTCGATGAGTTTCGCGGCATTCGGACTTCGATGCCCCGGTTGCCAAAATTCAGTTGCCTATGAAATTCGGGTGATCCCTCTAGAGCATGTATGCTTCTGCTACTTGTTCTACATCACACTCTCTTACGCAAATGGCCAAACGCTTTGACTCGGTGAGTTTCCCGGAATTCCGACTTCGATGCCCCGGTTGCCGAAATTTCGGGTGATTCCTCTTGAGCATGTATGCTTCTGCTACTTGTTCTACATGACACTTCCTTCCGCAAACAGCGAAACGCTTTGACTCAGAGACTTTCCCGGCTTTCCGACTTCGATGCCCCGGTTGCCGAAATTCAGTTGCCTTTGAATTTCGGGTGATCCCTCTTTAGCATGTATGCTTCTACTACTTGTTCTACATCACACTTCCTTCCGCAAACAGCGAAATGCTTTGACTCGGTGATCTTTTGCGGCATTCCGACTTTGATGCCCTGGTTGCCGAAATTCATTTGCTTTTGAATTTGGGGTGATCCCTCTTGAGCATGTATGCTTCTGCTACTTGGTCTATATCACACATTCTTCCGCAAACAGCGAAACGCTTTGACTCGGTGAATTTCAAGGGATTCCGACTTCGATGCCCCGGTGGCTGAAATTCAGTTGCCTTTGAATTTCGGGTGATCCCTCTTGAGCATGTATGCTTCTGCTACTTGTTCTAGATGACACTTCCTTCCGCAAACAGCGAAGCGCTTTGACTCGGTGAGTTTCGCGGCATTCCGACTTCGATGCCCTGGTTGCCGAAATTCAGTTGCCTTTGAATTTCGGGTGATCCCTCTTGAGCATGTATGCTTCTGCTACTTGTTCTACATCACACTTCCTTCCGCAAACAGCGAAACGCTTTGACTCGGAGACTTTCGCGGCATTCCGACTTCGATGCCCCGGTTGCCGAAATTCAGTTGCCTTTGAATTTCGGGTGATCCCTCTTGAGCATGTATGCTTCTGCTACTTGTTCTACATCACACTTCCTTCCGCAAACAGCGAAACGCTTTGACTCGGTGATCTTCGCGGCATTCCGACTTCGATGCCCAGGTTGCCAAAATTCAGTTGCCTTTGAATTTTGGGTGATCCCTCTTGAGCATGTATGCTTCAGCTACTTGTTCTATATCAGACTTCTTCCGCAAATGGCCAAACGCTTTGACTCGGTGAATTTCGCGGCATTCCGACTTTGATGCCCTGGTTGCCGAAATTCATTTGCTTTTGAATTTAGGGTGATCCCTCTTGAGCATGTATGCTTCAGCTACTTGTTCTACATCACACATTCTTCCGCAAACAGTGAAACGCTTTGACTCGGTGACTTTCAAGGGATTCTAACTTCGATGCCCCGGTTGCTGAAATTCAATTTCCTTTGAATTTCGGGTGATCACTCTTGAGCATGTATGCTTCGGCTACTTGTTCTACATCACAATCTCTTCCGCAAATGGCCAAACGCTTTAACTCGGTGAGTTTCGCGGCATTACGACTTCGATAACCCGGTTACCGAAATTCATTTGCTTTTGAATTTCAGGGGATCCCTCTTGAGCATGTATGCTTCTGCTACTTGTTCTACATCACACTCTCTTCCGCAAACAGCGAAACGCTTTGACTCGGTGAGTTTCAAGGGATTCCGACTTCGATGCCCCGGTTGCTGAAATTCAGTTTCCTTTGAATTTCGGGTGATCCCTCTTGAGCATGTATGCTTCGGCTACTTGTTCTACATCACAATCTCTTCCGTAAATGGCCAAACGCTTTGACTCGGTGAGTTTCGCGGCATTCCGACTTCGATTCCCCGGTTGATGAAATTCAGTTGCCTTTGAATTTTGGGTGATCCCTCTTGAGCATGTATGCTTCAGCTACTTGTTCTACATCACAATCTCTTCCGTAAATGGCCAAACGCTTTATATCGATGAGTTTCGCGGCATTCCGACTTCGATGCCCCGGTTGACGAAATTCAGTTGCCTTTGAATTTTGGGTGATCCCTCTTGAGCATGTATGCTTCTGCTACTTGTTCTACATCACACTCTCTTTCGCAAATGGCCAAACGCTTTGACTCGGTGAGTTTCGCGACAATCCGACTTCGATAACCCGATTACCGAAATTCCGTTGCCTTTGAATTTCAGGGGATCCCTCTTGAGCATGTATGCTTCTGCTACTTGTTCTACATCAGACTTCTTCCGCAAATGGCCAAACGCTTTGGTTCGGTGAGTTTCGCGGCAATCGGACTTCGATGCCCCGGTTGCCAAAATTCAGTTGCCTATGAAATTCGGGTGATCCCTCTAGAGCATGTATGCTTCTGCTACTTGTTCTATATCACACTCTCTTCCGCAAATGGCCAAACGCTTTGACTCGGTGAGTTTCGCGGCATTCCGACTTCGATAACCCGGTTACCGAAATTCAGTTGCCTTTGAATTTCAGGGGATCCCTCTTGAGCATGTATGCTTCTGCTACTTGTTCTACATCAGACTTCTTCCGCAAATGGCCAAACGCTTTGGTTCGGATGAGTTTCGTGGCATTCGGACTTCGATGCCCCGGTTGCCAAAATTCAGTTGCCTTTGAAATTCGGGTGATCCCTCTAGAGCATGTATGCTTCTGCTACTTGTTCTACATCACACTCTCTTACGCAAATGGCCAAACGCTTTGACTCGGTGAGTTTCCCGGAATTCCGACTTCGATGCCCCGGTTGCCGAAATTTCGGGTGATTCCTCTTGAGCATGTATGCTTCTGCTACTTGTTCTACATGACACTTCCTTCCGCAAACAGCGAAGCGCTTTGACTCGGTGAGTTTCGCGGCATTCCGACTTCGATGCCCTGGTTGCCGAAATTCAGTTGCCTTTGAATTTCGGGTGATCCCTCTTGAGCATGTAAGCTTCTGCTACTTGTTCTACATCACACTTCCTTCCGCAAACAGCGAAACGCTTTGACTCAGAGACTTTCCCGGCTTTCCGACTTCGATGCCCCGGTTGCCGAAATTCAGTTGCCTTTGAATTTCGGGTGATCCCTCTTTAGCATGTATGCTTCTACTACTTGTTCTACATCACACTTCCTTCCGCAAACAGCGAAATGCTTTGACTCGGTGATCTTCGCGGCATTCCGACTTCGATGCCCAGGTTGCCGAAATTCAGTTGCCTTTGAATTTCGGGTGATCCCTCTTGAGCATGTATGCTTCAGCTACTTGTTCTATATCAGACTTCTTTCGCAAATGGCCAAACGCTTTGCCTCGGTGACTTTCACGGCATTCCGACTTCGATGCCCTGGTTGCCGAAATTCAGTTGCCTTTGAATTTGGGGCGATCCCTCTTGAGCATGTATGCTTCTGCTACTTGTTCTACATCACACTTCCTTCCGCAAACAGCGAAGCGCTTTTACTCAGTGAGTTTCGCGGCATTCCGACTTCGATGCCCGGGTTGCCAAAATTCAGTTGCCTTTGAATTTCGGGTGATACCTCTTGAGCTTGTATGCTTCAGCTACTTGTTCTACATCAGACTTCTTCCGCAAATGGCCAAACGCTTTGGTTCGGTGAGTTTCGTGGCATTCGGACTTCGATGCCCCGGTTGCCAAAATTCAGTTGCCTTTGAAATTCGGGTGATCCCTCTAGAGCATGTATGCTTCTACTACTTGTTCTACATCACACTCTCTTCCGCAAATGGCCAAACGCTTTGACTCGGTGAGTTTCCCGGAATTCCAACTTCGATGCCCCGGTTGCCGAAATTTACTTGCCTTTTGAATTTCGGGTGATTCCTCTTGAGCATGTATGCTTCTGCTACTTGTTCTACATCACACTTTCTTCCGCAAACAGCGAAACGCTTTGACTCGGAGACTTTCGCGACATTCCAACTTCGATGCCCCGGTTGCCGAAATTCAGTTGCCTTTGAATTTCGGGTGATCCCTCTTGAGCATGTATGCTTCAGCTACTTGTTCTACATCAGACTTCTTCCGCAAATGGCCAAACGCTTTGACTCGGTGACTTTCGCGGCATTCCGACTTCGATGCCCTGGTTGCCGAAATTCAGTTGCCTTTGAATTTGGGGTGATCCCTCTTGAGCATGTATGCTTCTGCTACTTGTTCTACATCACACATTCTTCTGCAAACAGCGAAACGCTTTGACTCAGTGAGTTTCGCGGCATTCCGACTTCGATGCCCAGGTTGCCGAAATTCAGTTGCCTTTGAATTTCGGGTGATCCCTCTTGAGCATGTATGCTTCAGCTACTTGTTCTACATCAGACTTCTTCCGCAAATGGCCAAACGCTTTGACTCGGTGAATTTCGCGGCATTCCGACTTTGATGCCCTCGTTGCCGAAATTCATTTGCCTTTTGAATTTGGGGTGATCCCTCTTGAGCATGTATGCTTCTGCTACTTGTTCTACATCACACATTCTTCCGCAAACAGCGAAACGCTTTGACTCGGTGAGTTTCAAGGGATTCCGACTTCGATGCCCCGGTTGCTGAAATTCAGTTTCCTTTGAATTTCGGGTGATCCCTCTTGAGCATGTATGCTTCGGCTACTTGTTCTACATCACAATCTCTTCCGTAAATGGCCAAACGCTTTGACTCGGTGAGTTTCGCGGCATTCCGACTTCGATACCCCGTTTGACGAAATTCAGTTGCCTTTGAATTTCAGGGGATCCCTCTTTAGCATGTATGCTTCTACTACTTGTTCTACATCAGACTTCTTCCGCAAATGGCCAAACGCTTTGGTTCGGTGAGTTTCGCGGCATTCAGACTTCGATGCCCCGGTTGCCGAAATTCAGTTGCCTTTGAATTTCGGGGATCCCTCTTGAGCATGTATGCTTCTGCTACTTGTTCTACATCAGACTTCTTCCGCAAATGGCCAAACGCTTTGGTTCGGTAAGTTTCGCGGCATTCGGAGTTCGAAGCCCTGGTTGCCGAAATTCAGTTGCCTTTGAATTTCGGGTGATTCCTCTTGAGCATGTATGCTTCTGCTACTTGTTCTACATCACACTTCCTTCCGCAAACAGCGAAACGCTTTGACTCGGAGACTTTCGCGACATTCCGACTTCGATGCCCCGGTTGCCGAAATTCAGTTGCCTTTGAATTTCGGGTGATCCATCTTGAGCATGTATGCTTCAGCTACTTGTTCTACATCAGACTTCTTCCGCAAATGGCCAAACGCTTTGACTCGGTGACTTTCGCGGCATTCCGACTTCGATGCCCTGGTTGCCGAAATTCAGTTGCCTTTGATTTTGGGGTGATCCCTCTTGAGCATATATGCTTCTGCTACTTGTTCTACATCACACATTCTTCTGCAAACAGCGAAACGCTTTGACTCGGTGAGTTTCGCGGCATTCCGACTTCGATGCCCAGGTTGCCGAAATTCAGTTGCCTTTGAATTTCGGGTGATCCCTCTTCAGCATGTATGCTTCAGCTACTTGTTCTACATCAGACTTCTCCCGCAAATGGCCAAACGCTTTGACTTGGTGAATTTCGCGGCATTCCGACTTTGATGCCCTCGTTGCCGAAATTCATTTGCTTTTGAATTTGGGGTGATCCCTCTTGAGCATGTATGCTTCTGCTACTTGTTCTACATCACACATTCTTCCGCAAACAGCGAAACGCTTTGACTCGGTGAGTTTCAAGGGATTCCGACTTCGATGCCCCGGTTGCTGAAATTCAGTTTCCTTTGAATTTCGGGTGATCCCTCTTGAGCATGTATGCTTCGGCCACTTGTTCTACATCACAATCTCTTCCGTAAATGGCCAAACGCTTTGACTCGGTGAGTTTCGCGGCATTCCGACTTCGATACCCCGGTTGACGAAATTCAGTTGCCTTTGAATTTCAGGGGATCCCTCTTGTGCATGTATGCTTCTACTACTTGTTCTACATCAGACTTCTTTCGCAAATGGCCAAACGCTTTGGTCCGGTGACTTCCGTGGCATTCGGACTTCGATGCCCCGGTTGCCAAAATTCAGTTGCCTTTGAAATTCGGGTGATCCCTCTAGAGCATGTATGCTTCTGCTACTTGTTCTACATCACACTCTCTTCCGCAAATGGCCAAACGCTTTGACTCGGTGAGTTTCCCGGAATTCCAACTTCGATGCCCCGGTTGCCGAAATTTACTTGCCTTTGAATTTCGTGTGATTCCTCTTGAGCATGTATGCTTCTGCTACTTGTTCTACATCACACTTCCTTCTGCAAACAGCGAAACGCTTTGACTCGGAGACTTTCGCGACATTCCGACTTCGATGCCCCGGTTGCTGAAATTCAGTTGCCTTTGAATTTCGGGTGATCCATCTTGAGCATGTATGCTTCAGCTACTTGTTCTACATCAGACTTCTTCCGTAAATGGCCAAACGCTTTGACTCGGTGAATTTCGCGGCATTCCGAACTTGATGACCTTGTTGCCGAAATTCATTTGCCTTTGAAATTGGGGTGATCCCTCTTGAGCATGTATGCTTCTGCTACTTGTTCTGCATCACACATTCTTCCGCAAACAGCGAAACGCTTTGACTCGGAGAGTTTCAAGGGATTCCGACTTCGATGCCCCGGTTGCTGAAATTCAGTTTCCTTTGAATTTCGGGTGATCCCTCTTGAGCATGTATGCTTCGGCTACTTGTTCTACATCACAATCTCTTCCGCAAATGGCCAAACGCTTTAACTCGGTGTGTTTCGCGGCATTACGACTTCGATAACCCGGTTACCGAAATTCATTTGCTTTTGAATTTCAGGGGATCCCTCTTGAGCATGTATGCTTCTGCTACTTGTTCTACATCACACTCTCTTCCGCAAACAGCGAAACGCTTTGACTCGGTGAGTTTCAAGGGATCCCGACTTCGATGCCCCGGTTGCTGAAATTCAGTTTCCTTTGAATTTCGGGTGATCCCTCTTGAGCATGTATGCTTCGGCTACTTGTTCTACATCACAATCTCTTCCGCAAATGGCCAAACGCTTTGACTCGATGAGTTTCGCGGCATTGCGACTTTGATGCCCGGTGGCCGAAATTCAGTTGCCTTTGAACTTCGGGTGATCCCTCTTGAGCATGTATGCTTCAGCTACTTGTTCTACATCAGACTTCTTCCGCAAATGGCCAAACGCTTTGACTCGGTGAATTTCGCGGCATTCCGACTTTGATGCCCTGGTTGCCGAAATTCATTTGCCTTTCAATTTTGGGTGATCCCTCTTGAGCATGTATGCTTCGGCTACTTTTTCTACATCACACTTCCTTCCGCAAACAGCGAAACGCTTTGACTCGGTGAGTTTCAAGGGCATACCGACTTCGATGCCCCGGTTGTCAAAATTTAGTTGCCTTTGAATTTCGGGTGATCCCTCTTGAGCATGTATGCTTCTACTACTTCTTCTACATCAGACTTTCTTCCACAAACGGCGAAATGCTTTGACTCGGTGAGTTTCACAGAATTCCGACTTCGATGCCCTGGTTGCCGAAATTTACTTGCCTTTGAATTTCGGGTGATCCCTCTTGAGCATCTAAGCTTCTGCTACTTGTTCTACATCACACTTCCTTCCGCAAACAGCGAAGCACTTTGAGTCGGTGAGTTTTGCGGCATTCCGACTTCGGTGCCCCGGTTGCCGAACTTTACTTGCCTTTGAATTTTGGGTGATCCCTCTTGAGCGTGTATGCTTCTGCTACTTGTTCTACATCACACTACCTTCCGCAAATAGCAAAGCGCTTTGACTCGGTGAGTTTCACGGCATTCCGACTTCGATGCCCAGGTTGCAGAAATTCAGTTGCCTTTGAATTTCAGGTGATCCCTCTTGCGCATGTATGCTTCAGCTACTTGTTCTACATCAGACTTCTTCCGCAAATGGCCAAACGCTTTGACTCGGTGAATTTCGCGGCATTCCGAACTTGATGACCTTGTTGCCGAAATTCATTTGCCTTTGAAATTGGGGTGATCCCTCTTGAGCATGTATGCTTCTGCTACTTGTTCTACATCACACATTCTTCCGCAAACAGCGAAACGCTTTGACTCGGTGAGTTTCAAGGGATTCCCACTTCGATGCCCCGGTTGCTGAAATTCAGTTTCCTTTGAATTTCGGGTGATCCCTCTTGAGCATGTATGCTTCGGCTACTTGTTCTACATCACAATCTCTTCCGCAAATGGCCAAACGCTTTGACTCGATGAGTTTCGCAGCATTGCGACTTCGATGCCCGGTGGCTGAAATTCAGTTGCCTTTGAACTTCGGGTGATCCCTCTTGAGCATGTATGCTTCAGCTACTTGTTCTACATCAGACTTCTTCCGCAAATGGCCAAACGCTTTGACTCGGTGAATTTCGCGGCATTCCGACTTTGATGCCCTGGTTGCCGAAATTCATTTGCCTTTAAATTTGGGGTGATCCCTCTTGAGCATGTATGCTTCTGCTACTTGTTCTACATCACACATTCTTCCGCAAACAGGGAAACGCTTTGACTCGGAGAGTTTCAAGGGATTCCGACTTCGATGCCCCGGTTGCCGAAATTCAGTTTCCTTTGAATTTCGGGTGATCCCTCTTGAGCATGTATGCTTCTGCTACTTTTTCTACATCACACTTCCTTTCGCAAATAGCGAAACGCTTTGACTCGGTGAGTTTCAAGGGCATACCGACTTCGATGCCCCGGTTGTCGAAATTTAGTTGCCTTTGAATTTCGGGTGATCCCTCTTGAGCATGTATGCTTCTACTACTTCTTCTACATCAGACTTTCTTCCACAAACGGCGAAATGCTTTGACTCGGTGAGTTTCACAGAATTCCGACTTCGATGCCCTGGTTGCCGAAATTTACTTGCCTTTGAATTTCGGGTGATCCCTCTTGAGCATCTAAGCTTCTGCTACTTGTTCTACATCACACTTCCTTCCGCAAACAGCGAAGCGCTTTGAGTCGGTGAGTTTTGCGGCATTCCGACTTCGATGCCCCGGTTGCCGAAATTCAGTTGCCTTTGAATTTCGGGTGATCCCTGTTTAGCATGTATTCTTCTCCTACTTGTTCTACATCACACTTCCTTCCGCAAACAGCGAAACGCTTTGACTCGGAGACATTCGCGACATTCCGACTTCGATGCCCCAGTTGCCGAAATTCAGTTGCCTTTGAATTTCGGGTGATCCCTCTTTAGCATGTATGCTTCTGCTACTTGTTCTACATCACACATTCTTCCGCAAACAGCGAAACGCTTTGACTCGGTGATTTTCAAGGGATTCCGACTTCGATGCCCCGGTTGCTGAAAATCAGTTTCCTTTGAATTTCGGGTGATCCGTCTTGAGCATGTATGCTTCGGCTACTTGTTCAACATCACAATCTCTTCCGCAAATGGCCAAACGCTTTGACTCGGTGAGTTTCGCGGCATTCCGACTTCGATGCCCCGGTGGACGAAATTCAGTTGCTTTTGAATTTTGGGTGATCCCTCTTGAGCATGTAAGCTTCTGCTACATGTTCTACATCACACTCTCTTCCGCAAATGGCCAAACGCTTTGACTCGGTCAGCTTCGCGGCATTCCGACTTCGATAACCCGGTTACCGAAATTCAGTTGCCTTTGAATTTCAGGGGATCCCTCTTGAGCATTTATGCTTCAGCTACTTGTTCTACATCAGACTTCTTCCGCAAATGGCCAAACGCTTTGACTCGGTGAATTTCGCGGCATTCCGATTTTGATGACCTTGTTGCCGAAATTCATTTGCCTTTGAAATTGGGGTGATCCCTCTTGAGCATGTATGCTTCTGCTACTTGTTCTACATCACACATTCTTCCGCAAACAGCGAAACGCTTTGACTCGGAGAGTTTCAAGGGCTTCCGACTTCGATGCCCCGGTTGCCGAAATTCAGTTTCCTTTGAATTTCGGGTGATCCCTCTTGAGCATGTATGCTTCTGCTACTTGTTATACGTCACACATTCTTCCGCAAACAGGGAAAAGCTTTGACTCGGTGAGTTTCAAGGGATTCCGACTTCGATGCCCCGGTTGCTGAAATTCAGTTTCCTTTGAATTTCGGGTGATCCCTCTTGAGCATGTATGCTTCGGCTACTTGTTCTACATCACAATCTCTTCCGCAAATGGCCAAACGCTTTGACTCGGTGAGTTTCGCGGCATTCCGACTTCGATGCCCCGGTGGCCGAAATTCAGTTGCCTTTGAACTTCGGGTGATCCCTCTTGAGCATGTATGCTTCAGCTACTTGTTCTACATCAGACTTCTTCCGCAAATGGCCAAACGCTTTGACTCGGTGACTTTCGCGGCATTCCGACTTTGATGCCCTGGTTGCCGAAATTCATTTGCCTTTAAATTTTGGGTGATCCCTCTTGAGCATGTATGCTTCTGCTACTTGTTCTACATCACGCATTCTTCCGCAAACAGCGAAACGCTTTGACTCGGATAGTTTCAAGGGATTCCGACTTCGATGCCCCGGTTGCCGAAATTCAGTTTCCTTTGAATTTCGGGTGATCCCTCTTGAGCATGTATGCTTCGACTACTTTTTCTACATCACACTTCCTTCCGCAAACAGCGAAGGGCTTTGACTCGGTGAGTTTCGCGGCATACCGACTACGATGCCCCGGTTGTCGAAATTTAGTTGCCTTTGAATTTCGGGTGATCCCTCTTGAGCATGTATGCTTCTACTACTTGTTCTACATCAGGCATTCTTCCACAAACGGCGAAATGCTTTGACTCGGTGAGTTTCACAGAATTCCGACTTCGATGCCCTGGTTGCCGAAATTTTCTTGCCTTTGAATTTCGGGTGATCCCTCTTGAGCATCTAAGCTTCTGCTACTTGTTCTACATCACACTTCCATCCGCAAACAGCGAAGTGCTTTGAGTCGGTGAGTTTTGCGGCATTCCGACTTCGATGCCCCGGTTGCCGAAATTTTCTTGCTTTTGAATTTCGGGTGATCCCTCTTGAGCATGTATGCTTCTGCTACTTGTTCTACATCACACTTCCTTCCGCAAATAGCGAAGCGCTTTGACTCGGTGACTTTTGCGGCATTCCGACTTCGATGCCCCGGTTGCCAAAATTCAGTTGGCTTTGAATTTCGGGTGATCCCTCTTTAGCATGTATGCTTCTGCTACTTGTTCTACATCACACTTCCTTCTGCAAACAGCGAAACGCTTTGACTCGGTGAGTTTCAAGGGATTCCGACTTCGATGCCCCGGTTGCCGAAATTCAGTTTCCTTTGAATTTCGGGTGATCCCTCTTGAGAATGTATGCTTCGGCTACTTGTTCTACACAACACTCTCTTCCGCAAATGGCCAAACGCTTTGACTTGGTGAATTTCGCGGCATTCCGACTTTGATGCCCTGGTTGCCGAAATTCATTTGCCTTTAAATTTGGGGTGATCCCTCTTGAGCATGTATGCTTCTGCTACTTGTTCTACATCACACATTCTTCCGCAAACAGCGAAACGATTTGACTCGGAGAGTTTCAAGGGATTCCGACTTCGATGCCCCGGTTGCCGAAATTCAGTTTCCTTTGAATTTCGCGTGATCCCTCTTGAGCATGTATGCTTCGGCTACTTTTTCTACATCACACTTTCTTCCGCAAACAGCGAAGCGCTTTGACTCGGTGAGTTTCGCGGCATACCGGCTTCGATGCCCCGGTTGTCGAAATTTAGTTGCCTTTGAATTTCGGGTGATCCCTCTTGAGCATGTATGCTTCTACTACTTGTTCTACATCAGGCATTCTTCCACAAACGGCGAAATGCTTTGACTCGGTGAGTTTCACAGAATTCCGACTTCGATACCCTGGTTGCTGAAATTTACTTGCCTTTGAATTTCGGGTGATCCCTCTTGAGCATCTAAGCTTCTGCTACTTGTTCTACATCACACTTCCATCCGCAAACAGCGAAGCGCTTTGAGTCGGTGAGTTTTGCGGCATTCCGACTTCGATGCCCCGGTTGCCGAAATTTACTTGCCTTTGAATTTCGGGTGATCCCTCTTGAGCATGTATGCTTCTGCTACTTGTTCTACATCACACTTCCTTCCGCAAATAGCGAAGCGCTTTGACTCGGTGACTTTTGCGGCATTCCGACTTCGATGCCCCGGTTGCTGAAATTTAGTTTCCTTTGAATTTCGGGTGATCCCTCTTGAGAATGTATGCTTCGGCTACTTGTTCTACATAACACTCTCTTCCGCAAATGGCCAAACGCTTTGACTCGGTGAGTTTCGCGGCATTCCGACTTCGATGCCCCGGTTGCCGAAATTCAGTTGCCTTTGAATTTCGGGTGATCCCTTTTGAGCATGTATGCTTTTGCTACTTGTTCTACATCACACTCTCTTCCGCTAATGGCCAAACGCTTTGACTCGGTGAGTTTCGCGGCATTCCGACTTCGATAACCCGGTTACCGAAATTCAGTTGCCTTTGAATTTCGGGGGATCCCTCTTTAGCATGTATGCTTCTGCTACTTGTTCTACATTAGACTTCTTCCGCAAATGGCCAAACGCTTTGGTTCGGTGAGTTTCGCGGCATTCAGACTTCGATGCCCCGGTTGCCGAAATTCAGTTGCCTTTGAATTTCGGGGATCCCTCTTGAGCATGTATGCTTCTGCTACTTGTTCTACATCAGACTTCTTCCGCAAATGGCCAAACGCTTTGGTTCGGTGAGTTTCGCGGCATTCCGACTTCGATGCCTGATTAGTACTTAAAAGTGCATGTTTATCAAGGTTTTATATCATCATTTTGCACTTGAAGTATCAATGACTCCTTAACTAAAGCATGTTTTATAATAACAAGTTTGATATTATAAGATACCTTAATTTATGGTAAATGCTCATTTTAAATGCAGGACTATCACATAAATAAAAGGATTGATTGATGAGTTTAAGCATTGAAAGTTAAAGGAGAAAGAGATGGCCAAACTTAGAAAAGAGATGTCGGTGCAGTCCAAACCGGAACAGTGCTCGGTAATTGGATCATATCTGGAGCTCTAGATCTCGGATTTAGGTCCATTTTATATGGATGGAAAGGTAAAACATAGGCCTACAACTTTCATTTGGACACCAAGATCTAAGAAGGCCGTTTTCAAGTCCAAAATATAGGAACAACGAAGAAGTCCGAAGCTGTCCTGCAGCCCAGACACTATTTAGTGTTCAGCCCATATCTTGAGTTCTAGAAGTCCAAATGACCTCATCTTTTTTTTGTTGGAAAGCTGAGATAATTTCCTAGAACATTCTTGAGGATTCTGGGCAAATTATGATGTTAGCAATGACGTCTTGATCAGACAAGAAGATAAGGATTGTTATCTAGTCAAGATATGGCCACCCACTCATCAATTAGTCAACAAATCAATAGTTCCAAATTTTGGCCTATAAAAGGAGGCACTTACCATGTATTGAGGCATCTTGGTTTCCAGATCAAGATCATGCTCTTGCTTTCTCTCTTTGTATTGCTTATGTTTTGCTTTCATTAATATCAAGTTCATGCACTTTATTTCCTTTCCTTTACTTAGTTAACGTCTTTCTCATTTATGTTCTTATCTTGTTCATTTATGTTTCTTTCTTTCATTATGTTCAGCTAAGTTAATTATGTCAAGGTGAAAAGGGTACACTAATGGTGTAAGAATAAGTATAATATAAACTTAACATGGACCTTAACGTTGGATACTAACATGTTTTATATTTGTTATCTTGTTCACTTTTAATACTTTGCTTGTTAAATGGTTAATCTAGATTTATGTTGTATAACACTTGGTACAACAAATACTTGGCACTTTCATAGCTCATACTGTATGGTATAACCGACACCTGAGCTGTGAAAGGAACTTGATTTGTTGTTAACATAAGTTATAATCATGAATGCCTGTCAACATTTACAAGTATTAGCTTTATTCGAATAAGATAACTAATGTAATCATGTTAACAATTTATAATCTGAATGGAACCTCCTTTATGTGTGGTTTCCAATTGAGTAATAAGAGTTTATATTATACTTGTTTGAAGTACCATTAGTGGATCCTCTAACCTTGACATTTGTTTTTATCGTTGTTTAATCCTTACATCAACTTTACATCTCAAAGCTCTCTTTATTATTATTATTATTATTATTACTATTATTGTTATTATTATTGTTATTATTGTTGTTTTTGTTATTTATAATTTATACAATTAACCTCTCTGTGGTTCGACCCCGGTCTTGCCGGGTTATTTATTACTTCGACACTCCTGCACTTGGGAAAAGACATCAAGCTTTTGATCGTGTCAAGTTTTTGGCGCCGTTGCCGGGGAGGTAAATTCTTGTATAAATTATAATATTTAATTTATTTTCTCTTTTCACTTTTCATTTTATCTATTTTTGTTTCCTTTGTTTTGTTTTGTTTCTTTTTCTTCTATTTTCTTTTCTTGCTTTTATTCTCTTCTTACACGTGCATGAGAGTTTGGTCACGTACATTAAGTGGTAGACTTTGTAGGGTATCCTCATCATTTTCAGAAAATATGGCCGAAGAAGATAATCAATCACTTCATAATGAGAATAATGAGAATAACCGTATGAGAACACTTAGAGACCACATGAATCCCACAAGAACAAGTGCACCCTCATGCATAGTTTTCCCTCCTGATGCATCTCATTTTAATTTTAAGCCAGGCATTATTCAACTTTTACCATCTTTTCATGGCTTAGACTTAGAAAATCCATACTTGCATTTAAGGGAATTTGAGGAGGTCTGTAATACCTATAATGACTCAAATTGTAGCATGAACACCATTCGATTAAAGCTTTTTCCTTTTTCATTAAAAGATAAAGCTAAAACATGGCTACAAAATTTGAGACCAGGATCTATTCATGCTTGGGATGAAATGCAACAACAATTTTTAAAGAAGTTTTTTCCATCTCACAGAACAAACTCTTTCAAAAGACAAATCATCACTTTCACTCAAAAGCCAGGAGAAACATTTTACCAATGTTGGGATAGGTATCGAGATTTGCTTAATACTTGCCCACATCATGGTTTTGAAACATGGAGTTGGTTTCACATTTTTATGAGGGTTTAACACCTAGAGATAGGCAAATGGTTGAATTGATGTGCAATGGAACTTTTGAAGATAAAGACCCTAATGAAGCAATGGAGTACCTAGACTTGCTAGCTGAAAATGCTCAAAATTGGGACACCACAGGTACTTATGAGGCACCAAGTAAAACTCAACCTCATACATCTAGTGGAGGTATGCACAACCTTAGGGAAGATCATGACCTCCAAGCCAAGTTTGCATCTTTAGCTAGAAAAGTCGAGGCACTAGAATTAAAAAAGAGTGGTCAATTAAAATCTGTTCAAGACATTGTGTGTCAAATCTGTGAAACAAATGAGCATGCAACCAATGATTGTCCAACTTTGCCTTCTTTCAAGGAATGCCTCCATGAACAAGCCCATGCTTTAAACAGTTTCCAAAGACCCAACCATAACCCATACTCACAAACATATAACCCTGGTTGGAGAAATCACCCAAATTTCAGTTGGAAGAGTGACAACAATAATACACAAACTTCACAGCCACCGTTTCAAGCACACCATAATTTCCAAAATTCTCATGGATATGCACCTCCTTATGCTCCACCTCCTAGAAGAAATTTTGAGGAAACATTGCATGCATTCATTGAAAAGTAGGAGACAATCAATACTCAACTTGCTCAAAGCATGACCGATTTTAAAGATGCTCTTGCAAAATTAACAACTGCTCTCAGTTTCCAAGAGAAAGGTAAGTTTCCTTCTCAACCACAGCAAAATCCAAAGGGGCAATACAATGCAAATGCAAGTGGTTCTGGAAGCCAACACATGGATCAAGTCAAATCAGTCATCACTCTTCGTAGTGGTAAGGTTATTGAAAAACCCATTCTTGAACCTTGTGAGAAAGATGATGAGTCTATCTCTGAGGGTAAGGAAGGGGTTGAACCTGAACATTGCAAAGAAAAGGCTGATTCCCCGCCAGCACTTCCATTTCCTCATGCCATGACCAAACAAAGGAAAGTCAATCACAACTCTGAAATCTTTGAAATTTTCAAACAGGTAAGGATCAATATACCTTTGTTGGATGCTATTAAACAGGTTCCTTCCTATGCTAAATTTTTGAAAGATTTGTGCACTGTGAAGAGAAAACTGAATGTGAAAAAGAAAGCCTTTTTAGCCGAACAAGTAAGTGCCATTCTTCAAAACAATAATGCTTTGAAATATAAAGACCCTGGTTGTCCTACAATTTCTTGCTTTATTGGAGAACATAAAATTGAAAGAGCCTTACTTGATCTTGGAGCTAGTGTGAATTTACTTCCATATTCAGTTTTTCAAAGTCTCAATCTAGGTGAGTTAAAACCAACTTCTGTAACTCTTTTACTCGCCGATAGATCTGTAAAAGTGCCTAGAGGAATAATTGAAGATGTGTTAGTACAAGTCGATAAATTCATTTATCCTGTGGATTTTATTGTCTTGGACACGCAACCTGTTGAAGCATGTAATTCATTTCCTATTATTTTAGGACGTCCGTTTCTTGCAACTTCTAATGCATTGATTAATTGTAGGAATGGACTCATGAAGTTATCTTTTGGAAACATGACATTAGAGATGAATATTTTCAACGTTTGCAAGCAGCCTGGAGATGATAATGATTTACAAGAAGTAGATCATATTGAAGAATTAGTTCATGATCAACTTGAATCTACTTTGAGTAAAATTGAGTTGGATGAATATGAAGATTCGCAAATGATTTATTCTCAGGAAGAAATCACGGATGAAAAAGGCACCGAAAATATTGATGCCGATCTTTTGTCAAGAGTGACAACAGATTTGATATCTGACATCACACCAATCGATGATTACTTTCCTGAAGAATCCTTACTTTCTCTCAGTTCAATGCCTTGGTTTGCTAAAAATATCAATTTTCTTGCAACAGGAGATTTGCCAGCTCACTAGAGTACCGAAGACAAAGGAAAGTTTTTGAACGAAGTGAAGAACTTTTACTTAGATGACCCTTACTTATTCAAAAATTGTCCTGATCAAATATTTCAAAAATGCATTCCCGACAATGAGGTAAGTAATGTCATTAAACTTTGTCATTCTGAAGCATGTGGGAGTCAATTCTCATCAAGAGAGACGACTGCAAAAATCTTACAAAATGGATTTTATTGGCCCACCATGTTCAAGGACACACATGCATTCTGCAAAACTTGTGAAAATTGTCAAAAAGTTGATACTGGTCAAAAAGTTTTGCTTTATAATTCTCAACTCCATTTATTTCCTGAAAAACTAAGATCAAGATGGAGCGGTCCATTTATTTTGAAACATGTGTATCCTTATGGGGCCCTTGATATTGAGAATCCAAAGAATGACAATGTTTTGAAGGTAAATGAAACATCGTTTAAAAGCTTACTTTGATGAGTTTCCTAGTGAAAATGAATCCATTGGTTTGAATAATCTTATTGATAAAGGTTGATTATTTTGTTTTTCTCACATTTTTTTTGTTGCTTTTTAGTGTGACTTTTGTTTTGCTAGTCTCTCACCCCGGTCAAATGGCGGATAACGGTACTCCGTGACTCTTAAGTCGGTTCTTTCAGTTTCCCAAATAACTAATATTTGTATATATTTGTACAATTCTCTGCTCTTTCTCCCTTCTTTGAATATTTTCCCCAATTCTAATTTTAAAATGGACACCACTCTTGAAAAGTTGAAAAGGTATTTTCCCGCTCTGCCTCAGAATGCGATTACAAAAATTTACCGTGCTAGGTGTGCAAGATTGAGGTTGTTAATGAATCATGGAATTCCTGAAGATATTCGCTGGCTAATTGAAGCAAAGGTCCGATTATCAGGTGAGTCCTCCAATTCTTTCATTTCACACATGCCTGGAACAGGTAAAAGCACTTTTGCAAAGAAACGTCGTGCAAAACGACTGAAAGTCTGTCATCGATGTGCCAGATGGACTTGTAATACGACATGTCGTTCTTTAGGAATGGTATCTGTAAACCGTGAAGATAAGATACAATTCATTAAGGATGGCCTGAGTAAGGGGTCTTTAGATAATCTTTTATTGACCCTTGAGACGCATCCTAGTGGAGATGTGCATCGTGTAATTCATGATTTATGGCCATAATTCCATAAAGAACATGATCGATTTAGTCTTGGGAATCTGACTAAAAAAGACCTTGTTTGCTAGTTTTTAAGAAAACTGGATGGGAAGCCTATCCCCGACCCATAGAGGGCGTTTAAGCCGTTCTTGGACGTAAAACCAAGGGAAGATGTGAGCCACAATCACAACTACCTGTACATACATGCTTTTTCAAAATAAATAATTAATAAAGAGAGAGAGAGAGAGAGTGAGACTACAACTGGCCTACATATAGGTGGTATGATTGCATTTTCACTTTTTCATCTATAAATTCTTCTCTTCCTTCCCTTCATTTCTACTCATCCCATACATTCATCAAATATAGAAGTGTGTAGAAATGGCAGGTTCCTCAAGTCATCATATAAGAAATATTTGTGTTTTCGGTGGATCCAGTTCTGGGAAAGAAAAAGAGTTTTTAGAATCAGCAAATCATCTTGGTCGGGTACTAGCTGAGAGAAAGATTCATTTAGTGTATGGGGGAGGTAGCCTTGGGTTAATGGGAGGTGTGTCAATGGCTGCATTTTTAGGAGGCAGTCAAGTTTTGGGGTTGTCCCCAAAGCTTTTAGCAAATGGGGACATCATTGGAAAAACAATTGGAGAAGAACTACAGGTCCCAACAATGTCTGACCGACTGAATACCATGTTTAACCATGCTGATGCCTTCATTGCCTTACCAGGTGGTCTGGGCACATTGGAAGAGATCTTTCATATTTCATCTTGGCCCAACTGCACATTCACCATAAACCCATAGGTTTTGTTAAATGTTAATGGTTTTTATGATAAGTTGCTGTCTTTCCTTGATCAAGCTGTGGAACAGGAATTTCTAACATCTTCGGCACGACGAATCATAATCTCTGCTGCTACTGCTGAACAATTGATTGACCAACTACAATCTTTCATCCCTGTCATTGATCCCTGCATGAGTCGTCTAGATTGGTCAACTAAGGAAAGCCGTAAAAAGCTTAGATTAGATTTGAGCCTTCATCTGTGAAACCTTGTGTCTTTTGGTTTTATTAATAGCATATTATTTTGTTTTGTTACTTCTTATGTTTGTTTAAGTGTGTTTCAGGTTTGTCATTGTTCGCTGTTTTAGGTGATGTCTTTTATACTCTATCTTTCTACCTTCGAACATTGAGGACAATGTCTCGTTTTGGTTGGGGGGAGAGGGTAGTAGTTTTAAAAAAAAAAAAATACTAACTTGCTAACTGTTTTTGCTATTATTAAAACCATTTGACAAAATTGTTATTAGGATGGCAGAGTATGGAATCAATTTTATTGACTCTAGAGACGCATCTTAGTAAGTTTCATTACCAAGGTCTATCATAATACTTCTTGAAATATTCAGGTTTACAAACTCTCACATTGTTATCACTTGATTTTGCTCCTATACTCATTTAACAAGTATTATTAAACCTTCATTTTCACACACACACTTTAACATATGATTGTGGGTTGCACATTGGATTATTACATTAATTATGTTCTTTTGTTGAAGGTAACAACTAAGGGAAAATGATAGTATATAATTTGCAAAGAAAAAAAAAAGAGAAAAAAAAAAAGAAAAAAAAAAAGAAGATAGTATTGATGATAATAAAACGTGGATAAGTTTGGTTTCGTAGCCTCCCTAACCTAAGCAATTAAGCCCGAAGGGGTGTTTTAACACCTAATACCCTAAAGTCAACTGACTTGGGAGCTATTGGCCCAAAGCTTGTTACATGGGTTAAGGAGAAAAGCTTAAGGGAATCAAACATTGCACTATCTACGTATCAGTATCTGCAACCCGAGTTGTTAAGCTCGTAGGGGTGTCTCAACACCTAATGCCCTAAGACCAACTGGTCTGGGAGTCATTAGCCTAAAACTCGTTACATGGGTTAAAGATACATTTGTTTTTAAGTTGTATGTGTATATAAATAAAAAAAAATAAAAAAAAAGAAGAAAAAAAATCCCAACCCAAGGAAGTTCACCTTAAACATTTGAACATAATATTGTTTTCTTCCAACAAAAGCCCCATCATCTATGTTTTCATTGAGCACACAAAAAGAAGGTTTATTAATATCTTGTTTACGAAGTATGAAGCAGGAATATAAATTTAATGAGAGTTTGTTTATCTGGATAGATTAATGGAAGTTGAATGATGAATGCCTTGCTTTGTGGAACTTGCAAATTGTTTCTCTATTTTAACGCTTTAGATTACTAGGGACTAGTAATAAGCTGGTTGGGGGGTGTGATTAGTACTTAAAAGTGCATGTTTATCAAGGTTTTATATCATCATTTTGCACTTGAAGTATCAATGACTCCTTAACTAAAGCATGTTTTATAATAACAAGTTTGATATTATAAGATACCTTAATTTATGGTAAATGCTCATTTTAAATGCAGGACTATCACATAAATAAAAGGATTGATTGATGAGTTTAAGCATTGAAAGTTAAAGGACAAAGAGATGGCCAAACTTAGAAAAGAGATGTCGGTGCAGTCCAAACCGGAACAGTGCTCGGTAATTGGATCATATCTGGAGCTCTAGATCTCGGATTTAGGTCCATTTTATATGGATGGAAAGGTAAAACATATGCCTACAACTTTCATTTGGACACCAAGATCTAAGAAGGCCGTTTTCAAGTCCAAAATATAGGAACAACGAAGAAGTCCGAAGCTGTCCTGCAGCCCAGACACTATTTAGTGTTCAGCCCATATCTTGAGTTCTAGAAGTCCAAATGACCTCATCTTTTTTTTGTTGGAAAGCTGAGATAATTTCCTAGAACATTCTTGAGGATTCTGGGCAAATTATAATGTTAGCAATGACATCTTGATCAGACAAGAAGATAAGGATTGTTATCTAGTCAAGATATGGCCACCCACTCATCAATTAGTCAACAAATCAATAGTTCCAAATTTTGGCCTATAAAAGGAGGCACTTACCATGTATTGAGGCATCTTGGTTTCCAGATCAAGATCATGCTCTTGCTTTCTCTCTTTGTATTGCTTATGTTTTGCTTTCATTAATATCAAGTTCATGCACTTTATTTCCTTTCCTTTACTTAGTTAACGTCTTTCTCATTTATGTTCTTATCTTGTTCATTTATGTTTCTTTCTTTCATTATGTTCAGCTAAGTTAATTATGTCAAGGTGAAAAAGGGTACACTAATGGTGTAAGAATAAGTATAATATAAACTTAACATGGACCTTAACGTTGGATACTAACATGTTTTATATTTTGTTATCTTGTTCACTTTTAATATTTTGCTTGTTAAATGGTTAATCTAGATTTATGTTGTATAACACTTGGTACAACAAATACTTGGCACTTTCATAGCTCATACTGTATGGTATAACCGACACCTGAGCTGTGAAAAGGAACTTGATTTGTTGTTAACATAAGTTATAATCATGAATGCCTGTCAACATTTACAAGTATTAGCTTTATTCGAATAAGATAACTAATGTAATCATGTTAACAATTTATAATCTGAATGGAACCTCCTTTATGTGTGGTTTCCAATTGAGTAATAAGAGTTTTATATTATACTTGTTTGAAGTACCATTAGTGGATCCTCTAACCTTGACATTTGTTTTTATCGTTGTTTAATCCTTACATCAACTTTACATCTCAAAGCTCTCTTTATTATTATTATTATTATTATTACTATTATTGTTATTATTATTGTTATTATTGTTGTTTTGTTATTTATAATTTATACAATTAACCTATCTGTGGTTCGACCCCGGTCTTGCCGGGTTATTTATTACTTCGACACTCCTGCACTTGGGAAAAGACATCAAGCTTTTGATCGTGTCAATGCCCCGGTTGCCGAAATTCAGTTGTCTTTGAATTTCGGGTGATCCCTCTTGAGCATGTATGCTTCGGCTACTTGTTCTACATCACACTTCCTTCCGCAAACAGCAAAACGCTTTGACTCGGTGAGTTTCACAGCATTTCGACTTCGATGCCCCGGTTGCCGAAATTCAGTTGCCTTTGAATTTCGGGTGATCCCTCTTGAGCATGTAAGCTTCTGCTACTTGTTCTACATCACACTTCCTTCCTCAAACAGAGAAATGCTTTGACTCGATGACCTTTACGGCATTCCGAATTCGATGCCCCACTTGCCGAAATTCAATTGCCTTTTAATTTTGGGTGATCCCTCTTAAGCATGTATGCTTCTGCTACTTGTTCTACATCACACTTCCTTCCTCAAACAGCGAAACGCTTTGACTCGGTGAGTTTCGCAGCATTACGACTTCGATGCCCCGGTCGCCGAAATTCAGTCGCCTTTGAATTTCGGGTCATCCCTCTTGAGCATGTATGCTTCTGCTACTTGTTCTACATCACACTCACTTCTGCAAATAGCGAAACACTCTGACTCGGTGAGTTTCGCAGCATTCCAACTTGGATTCCCCGGTTGTCGAAATTCAGTTGCCTTTGAATTTCGAGTGATCCCTCTTGAGCATGTACGCTTCTGCTACTTGTTCTACATCACAGTTCCTTCCGCAAATGATGAAACACTTTGACTCGGTGACTTTCGCGGCATTCCAACTTCGATGCCCTGGTTGCCGAAATTCAGTTGCATTTGAATTTCGGGTAATCCCTCTTGAGCATCTATGCTTCTGCTACTTGTTCTACATCACACTCACTTCCGCAAATAGCGAAACACTCTGACTCGGTGAGTTTCGCGGCATTCCAACTTGGATTCCCCGGTTGTCGAAATTCAGTTGCCTTTGAATTTCGAGTGATCCCTCTTGAGCATGTATGCTTCTGCTACTTGTTCTACACCACACTTCCTTCCGCGAAGGGCGTACCTCTTTGACTCGATGAGTTTCGCGGCATTCTGACTTTGATGCCCCGGTTGCCGAAATTCAGTTGCCTCTGAATTTCGGGTGATCCCTCTTGAGCATGTATGCTTCTGCTACTTGTTCTACATCAGTCTTTCTTCCGCAAACGGCGAAACGTTTTGACTAGGTGAGTTTCGCGGCATTCCGACTTCGATGCCCCGGTTGCCGAAATTCAGTTGCCTTTGAATTTCGGGTGATCCCTCTTTAGCATGTATGCTTCTGCTACTTGTTCTACATCACCCTTCCTTCCGCAAACGGCGAAACGCTTTGACTCGGTGAGTTTCGCGGCATTCCGACTTCGATGCCCCGGTTGCCGAAATTCAGTTGGCTTTGAATTTCGGGTGATCCCTCTTGAGCATGTATGCTTCTGCTGCTTGTTCTACGCCACACTTCCTTCCGCAAAGGGCATAACGCTTTGACTCGGTGAGTTTCGCAGCATTACGACTTCGATGCCCCGATCGCCGAAATTCAGTCGCCTTTGAATTTCGGGTCATCCCTCTTGAGCATGTATGCTTCTGCTACTTGTTCTACATCACACTCACTTCTGCAAATAGCGAAACACTCTGACTCGGTGAGTTTCGCGGCATTCCAACTTGGATTCCCCGGTTGTCGAAATTCAGTTGCCTTTGAATTTCGAGTGATCCCTCTTGAGCATGTACGCTTCTGCTACTTGTTCTACATCACAGTTCCTTCCGCAAATGATGAAACACTTTGACTCGGTGACTTTCGCGGCATTCCAACTTCGATGCCCTGGTTGCCGAAATTCAGTTGCATTTGAATTTCGGGTAATCCCTCTTGAGCATCTATGCTTCTGCTACTTGTTCTACATCACACTCACTTCCGCAAATAGCGAAACACTCTGACTCGGTGAGTTTCGCGGCATTACAACTTGGATTCCCTGGTTGTCGAAATTCAGTTGCCTTTGAATTTCGAGTGATCCCTCTTGAGCATGTATGCTTCTGCTACTTGTTCTACACCACACTTCCTTCCGCGAAGGGCGTACCTCTTTGACTCGATGAGTTTCGCGGCATTCCGACTTTGATGTCCCGGTTGCCGAAATTCAGTTGCCACTGAATTTCGGGTGATCCCTCTTGAGCATGTATGCTTCTGCTACTTGTTCTACATCAGTCTTTCTTCCGCAAACGGCGAAATGTTTTGACTTGGTGAGTTTCGCGGCATTCCGACTTCGATGCCCCGGTTGCTGAAATTCAGTTGCCTTTGAATTTCGGGTGATCCCTCTTGAGCATGTATGCTTCTACGACTTGTTCTACATCAGTCTTTCTTCCCCAAACGGCGAAACGCTTTGACTCGGTGATTTTCATGGCATTCCGACTTCGATGCCCCGGTTTCCGAAATTCCGTTGCCTTTGAATTTCGGGTGATCCCTCTTTAGCATGTATGCTTCTGCTACTTGTTCTACATCACACTTACTTCCGCAAACAGCAAAACGCTTTGACTCGGTGAGTTTCGCGGCATTCCGACATGGATTCCCCGGTTGCCGAGATTCAGTTCCCTTTGAATTTCGGGTGATCCCTCTTGAGCATGTATGTTTCTGCTACATGTTCTACGCCACACTTCCTTCCGCAAATGGCGAAACGCTTTGACTTGGTGAGTTTCGCGGCATTCCGACTTGGATTCCCCGGTTGCCGAAATTCAGTTGCCTATGAATTTCGGGTGATCCCTCTTGAGCATGTATGCTTCTGCTACTTGTTCTACATCACACTTCCTTCCGCAAACGGCAAAACGCTTTGACTCAATGAGTTTCGCGGCATTCCGACTTTGATGCCCCGTTTGCCGAAATTCAATTGCCTTTTAATTTCGGGTGATCCCTCTTTAGCATGTATGCTTCTGCTACTTGTTCTTCATCACCCTTCCTTCCGCAAACGGCGAAACGCTTTGACTCGGTGAGTTTCGCGGCATTCTGACTTCGACACCCCGGTTGCCGAAATTCAGTTGGCTTTGAATTTCAGGTGATCCCTCTTGAGCATGTATGCTTCTGCTACTTGTTCTACACCACACTTCCTTCCGCAAAGGGCATAACGCTTTGACTCGGTGAGTTTCGCAGCATTCCGACATCGATGCCACGGTCGCCGAAATTCAGTCGCCTTTGAATTTCGGGTGATCCCTCTTGAGCATGTATGCTTCTGCTACTTGTTCTACATCACACTCACTTCTGCAAAGAGCGAAACACTCTGACTCGGTGAGTTTCGCGGCATTCCAACTTGGATTCCTCGGTTGTCGAAATTCAGTTGCCTTTGAATTTCGAGTGATCCCTCTTCAGCATGTACGCTTCTGCTACTTGTTGTACATCACAGTTCCTTCCGCAAATGATGAAACACTTTGACTCGGTGACTTTCGCGGCATTCCAACTTCGATGCCCTGGTTGCCGAAATTCAGTTGCATTTGAATTACGGGTGATCCCTCTTGAGCATGTATGCTTCTGCTACTTGTTCTACACCACACTTCCTTCCGCAAACGGCGAAACGCTTTGACTGAGTGAGTTTCGCGGCATTCCGACTTCGATGCCCCTGTTGCCGAAATTCAGTTGCCTTTGAATTTCGGGTGATCCCTCTTGAGCATGTATTCTTCTGCTACTTGTTCTACAACACACTTCCTTCCGCAAACAACGAAACGCTTTGACTCGGTGAGTTTCGCGGCATTCTGACTACGATGCCGCGGTTGCCGAAATTCAGTTGCCTTTGAATTTCGGGTGATCCCTCTTGAGGATGTATGCTTCTGCTACTGGTTCTACATCACACTCGCTTCCGCAAACAGCGAAACGCTTTGAGTCCGTGAGATTCGCGGCATTCCGCCTTCGATGCCCCGGTTGTCGAAATTTAGTTGCCTTTGAATTTCGGGTGATCCCTCTTGAGCATGTATGCTTCTGCTACTTGTTCTACAACACACTTCCTTCCGCAAAGAGCGTAACGCTTTGACTTGATGAGTTTCACAGGCATTCCGACTTCGATGCCCCGATCGCCGAAATTCAGTTGCCTTTGAATTTCGGGTGATCCCTCTTGAGCATGTATGCTTCTGCTACATGTTCTACATCACACTACCTTCCTCAAACAGCGAAACGCTTTGACTCGGTGACTTTTGCGGCATTCCGACTTTCGATGCCCCGGTTGCTGAAATTCAGTTGCCTTTTGAATTTCGGGTGATCCCTCTTGAGCATGTATGCTTCTGCTACTTGTTCTACAGCACACTGCCTTCCGCAAAGGGCGTAAACGCTTTGACTCGGTGAGTTTCGCGGCATTCCGACTTCGATGCCCCAGTTGCCGAAATTCAGTCGCCTTTGAATTTCGGGTGATCCCTCTTGAGCATGTATGCTTCTGCTACTTGTTCTACACCACACTTCCTTCCGCAAACGGCGAAACGTTTTGACTCAGTGAGTTTCGCGGCATTCCGACTTCGATGCCCCGGTTTCCGAAATTCCTTTGCCTTTGAATTTCGGGTGATCCCTCTTGAGCATGTATGCTTCTGCTACTTGTTCTACACCACACTTACTTCCGCAAACAGCCAAACGCTTTGACTCGGTGAGTTTCGCGGCATTCCGACATGGATTCCCCGATTGCCGAGATTCAATTCCCTTTGAATTTCGGGTGATCCCTCTTGAGCATGTATGTTTCTGCTACTTGTTCTACGCCACACTTCCTTCCGCAAATGGCGAAACGCTTTGACTCGGTGAGTTTCGCGGCATTCCGACTTGGATTCCCCGGTTGCCGAAATTCAGTTGCCTTTGAATTTCGGGTGATCCCTCTTGAGCATGTATGCTTCTGCTACTTGTTCTACATCACACTTCCTTCCGCAAACGGCAAAACGCTTTGACTCAGTGAGTTTCGCGGCATTCCGACTTTGATGCCCCGTTTGCCGAAATTCAAGTTGCCTTTTGAATTTCGGGTGATCCCTCTTTGAGCATGTATGCTTCTGCTACTTGTTCTTCATCACCCTTCCTTCCGCAAACGGCGAAACGCTTTGACTTGGTGAGTTTCGCGGCATTCTGACTTCGACACCCCGGTTGCCGAAATTCAGTTGCCTTTGAATTTCGGGTGATCCCTCTTGAGCATGTATGCTTCTGCTACTTGTTCTACACCACACTTCCTTCCGCAAAGGGCGTAACGCTTTGACTCAGTGAGTTTCGCAGCATTCCGACATCGATGCCCGGTCGCCGAAATTCAGTTGCCTTTGAATTTCGGGTGATCCCTCTTGAGCATGTATGCTTCTGCTACTTGTTCTACATCACACTTCACTTCCGCAAATAGCGAAACTTTGACTCGGTGAGTTTCGCGGCATTCCAACTTGGATTCCCCGGTTGTCGAAATTCAGTTGCCTTTGAATTTCGAGTGATCCCTCTTGAGCATGTATGCTTCTGCTACTTGTTCTACAGCACACTGCCTTATGCAAAGGGCGTAACGCTTTGACTCGGTGAGTTTCGCGGCATTCCGACTTCGATGCCCCAGTTGCCGAAATTCAGTTGCCTTTGAATTTCGGGTGATCCCTCTTGAGCATGTATGCTTCTGCTACTTGTTCTACACCACACTTCCTTGCAAACGGCAAACGCTTTGACTCGGTGAGTTTCGCGGCATTCCGACTTCGATGCCCCGGTTGCCGAAATTCAGTCGCCTTTGAATTTCGGGTGATCCCTCTTGAGCATGTATGCTTCTGCTACTTGTTCTACACCACACTTCCTTCCGCAAACGGCGAAACGCTTTGACTAAGTGAGTTTCGCGGCATTCCGACTTCGATGCCCCTTGTTGCCGAAATTCAGTTGCCTTTGAATTTCGGGTGATCCCTCTTGAGCATGTATGCTTCTGCTACTTGTTCTACACCACACTTCCTTCCGCAAACGGCGAAACGCGTTTTTGACTCGAGTGAGTTTCGCGGCATTCCGATTCGATGCCCCGGTTGCCGAAATTCAGTTGCCTTTGAATTTCGGGTGATCCCTCTTGAGCATGTATGCTTCTGCTACTTGTTCTACACCACACTTCCTTCCGGCGAAACGCTTTGACTCGGTGAGTTTCGCGGCATTCCGACTTCGATGCCCTGGTTGCCGAAATTCAGTTGCCTTTGAATTTCGGGTGATCCCTCTTGAGCATGTATGCTTCTGCTACTTGTTCTACCCACACTTCCTTTCCGAAACGCTTTGACTCGTGAGTTTCGCGGCATTCCGACTTCGATGCCCCGGTTGCCGAAATTCAGTTGCCTTTGAATTTCGGGTGATCCCTCTTGAGCATGTATGCTTCTGCTACTTGTTCTACACCACACTTCCTTCCGCAAAAGGGCGTAACGCTTTGACTCGATTGAGTTTCGCGGCATTCCGACTTCGATGCCCCGTTTGCCGAAATTCAGTTGCCTTTTGAATTTCGGGTGATCCCTCTTGAGCATGTATGCTTCTGCTACTTGTTCTACATCACACTTCCTTCCGCAAACGGCGAAACGCTTTGACTCGGTGAGTTTCGCGGCATTCCGACTTCGATGCCCCGGTTGCCGAAATTCAGTTGCCTTTGAATTTCGGGTGATCCCTCTTGAGCATGTATGCTTCTGCTACTTGTTCTACACCACACTTCCTTCCGCAAACAGCGAAACGCTTTGACTCGTGAGTTTCGCGGCATTCCGACTTCGATGCCCCGTTGCCGAAATTCAGTTGCCTTTGAATTTCGGGTGATCCCTCTTGAGCATGTATGCTTCTGCTACTTGTTCTACATCACACTTCCTTCCGCAAATGGCGAAACGCTTTGACTCGGTGAGTTTCGCGGCATTCCGACTTCGATGCCCCGGTTGCCGAAATTCAGTTGCCTTTGAATTTCGGGTGATCCCTCTTGAGCATGTATGCTTCTGCTACTTGTTCTACACCACACTTCCTTCCGCAAACGGCGAAACGCTTTGACTCGGTGAGTTTCGCGGCATTCCGACTTCGATGCCCCGGTTGCCGAAATTCAGTTGCCTTTGAATTTCGGGTGATCCCTCTTGAGCATGTATGCTTCTGCTACTTGTTCTACACCACACTTCCTTCCGCAAACGGCGAAACGCTTTGACTCGGTGAGTTTCGCGGCATTCCGACTTCGATGCCCCGGTTGCCGAAATTCAGTTGCCTTTGAATTTCGGGTGATCCCTCTTGAGCATGTATGCTTCTGCTACTTGTTCTACACCACACTTCCTTCCGCAAAGGGCGAAACGCTTTGACTCGGTGAGTTTCGCGGCATTCCGACTTCGATGCCCCGGTTGCCGAAATTCAGTTGCCTTTGAATTTCGGGTGATCCCTCTTGAGCATGTATGCTTCTGCTACTTGTTCTACATCACACTTCCTTCCGCAAAGGCGAACGCTTTGACTCAGTGAGTTTCGCGGCATTCCGACTTCGATGCCCCGGTTGCCGAAATTCAGTTGCCTTTGAATTTCGGGTGATCCCTCTTGAGCATGTATGCTTCTGCTACTTGTTCTACATCACACTTCCTTCCGCAAAGGCGTAACGCTTTGACTCGTGAGTTTCGCGGCATTCCGACTTCGATGCCCCGGTTGCCGAAATTCAGTTGCCTTTGAATTTCGGGTGATCCCTCTTGAGCATGTATGCTTCTGCTACTTGTTCTACATCACACTTCCTTCCGCAAACAGCGAAACGCTTTGACTCGGTGAGTTTCGCGGCATTCCGACTTCGATGCCCCGGTTGCCGAAATTCAGTTGCCTTTGAATTTCGGGTGATCCCTCTTGAGCATGTATGCTTCTGCTACTTGTTCTACATCACACTTCCTTCCGCAAAGCGAAACGCTTTGACTCGGTGAGTTTCGCGGCATTCCGACTTCGATGCCCCGGTTGCCGAAATTCAGTTGCCTTTGAATTTCGGGTGATCCCTCTTGAGCATGTATGCTTCTGCTACTTGTTCTACATCACACTTCCTTCCGCAAAGGCGAAACGCTTTGACTCGGTGAGTTTCGCGGCATTCCGACTTCGATGCCCCGGTTGCCGAAATTCAGTTGCCTTTGAATTTCGGGTGATCCCTCTTGAGCATGTATGCTTCTGCTACTTGTTCTACACCACACTTCCTTCCGCAAAGGCGAAACGCTTTGACTCGGTGAGTTTCGCGGCATTCCGACTTCGATGCCCCGGTTGCCGAAATTTCAGTTGCCTTTGAATTTCGGGTGATCCCTCTTGAGCATGTATGCTTCTGCTACTTGTTCTACACCACACTTCCTTCCGCAAAGGCGAAACGCTTTGACTCGGTGAGTTTCGCGGCATTCCGACTTCGATGCCCCGGTTGCCGAAATTCAGTTGCCTTTGAATTTCGGGTGATCCCTCTTGAGCATGTATGCTTCTGCTACTTGTTCTACACCACACTTCCTTCCGCAAACGGCGAAACGCTTTGACTCATGAGTTTCGCGGCATTCCGACTTCGATGCCCCGGTTGCCGAAATTCAGTTGCCTTTGAATTTCGGGTGATCCCTCTTGAGCATGTATGCTTCTGCTACTTGTTCTACACCACACTTCCTTCCGCAAAGGGCGTAACGCTTTGACTCGTGAGTTTCGCGGCATTCCGACTTCGATGCCCCGGTTGCCGAAATTCAGTTGCCTTTGAATTTCGGGTGATCCCTCTTGAGCATGTATGCTTCTGCTACTTGTTCTACATCACACTTCCTTCCGCAAACGGCGAAACGCTTTGACTCGGTGAGTTTCGCGGCATTCCGACTTCGATGCCCCGGTTGCCGAAATTCAGTTGCCTTTGAATTTCGGGTGATCCCTCTTGAGCATGTATGCTTCTGCTACTTGTTCTACATCACACTTCCTTCCGCAAAGGGCGAAACGCTTTGACTCGGTGAGTTTCGCGGCATTCCGACTTCGATGCCCCGGTTGCCGAAATTCAGTTGCCTTTGAATTTCGGGTGATCCCTCTTGAGCATGTATGCTTCTGCTACTTGTTCTACACCACACTTCCTTCCGCAAACGGCGAAACGCTTTGACTCGGTGAGTTTCGCGGCATTCCGACTTCGATGCCCCGGTTGCCGAAATTCAGTTGCCTTTGAATTTCGGGTGATCCCTCTTGAGCATGTATGCTTCTGCTACTTGTAAACGCTTTGACTCGGTGAGTTTCGCGGCATTCCGACTTCGATGCCCCGGTTGCCGAAATTCAGTTGCCTTTGAATTTCGGGTGATCCCTCTTGAGCATGTATGCTTCTGCTACTTGTTCTACACACACTCCCGCTTTGACTCGTGAGTTTCGCGGCATTCCGACTTCGATGCCCCGGTTGCCGAAATTCAGTTGCCTTTGAATTTCGGGTGATCCCTCTTGAGCATGTATGCTTCTGCTACTTGTTCTACACCACACTTCCTTCCGCAAACAGCGAAACGCTTTGACTCGGTGAGTTTCGCGGCATTCCGACTTCGATGCCCCGGTTGCCGAAATTCAGTTGCCTTTGAATTTCGGGTGATCCCTCTTGAGCATGTATGCTTCTGCTACTTGTTCTACATCACACTTCCTTCCGCAAAGCGAAACGCTTTGACTCGGTGAGTTTCGCGGCATTCCGACTTCGATGCCCCGGTTGCCGAAATTCAGTTGCCTTTGAATTTCGGGTGATCCCTCTTGAGCATGTATGCTTCTGCTACTTGTTCTACATCACACTTCCTTCCGCAAACAGCGAAACGCTTTGACTCGGTGAGTTTCGCGGCATTCCGACTTCGATGCCCCGGTTGCCGAAATTCAGTTGCCTTTGAATTTCGGGTGATCCCTCTTGAGCATGTATGCTTCTGCTACTTGTTCTACATCACACTTCCTTCCGCAAACGGCGAAACGCTTTGACTCGGTGAGTTTCGCGGCATTCCGACTTCGATGCCCCGGTTGCCGAAATTCAGTTGCCTTTGAATTTCGGGTGATCCCTCTTGAGCATGTATGCTTCTGCTACTTGTTCTACATCACACTTCCTTCCGCAAAAGGCGAAACGCTTTGACTCGGTGAGTTTCGCGGCATTCCGACTTCGATGCCCCGGTTGCCGAAATTCAGTTGCCTTTGAATTTCGGGTGATCCCTCTTGAGCATGTATGCTTCTGCTACTTGTTCTACACCACACTTCCTTCCGCAAAGGCGAAACGCTTTGACTCGGTGAGTTTCGCGGCATTCCGACTTCGATGCCCCGGTTGCCGAAATTCAGTTGCCTTTGAATTTCGGGTGATCCCTCTTGAGCATGTATGCTTCTGCTACTTGTTCTACACCACACTTCCTTCCGCAAAGGGCGAAACGCTTTGACTCGGTGAGTTTCGCGGCATTCCGACTTCGATGCCCCGGTTGCCGAAATTCAGTTGCCTTTGAATTTCGGGTGATCCCTCTTGAGCATGTATGCTTCTGCTACTTGTTCTACACCACACTTCCTTCCGCAAACGGCGAAACGCTTTGACTCGGTGAGTTTCGCGGCATTCCGACTTCGATGCCCCGGTTGCCGAAATTCAGTTGCCTTTGAATTTCGGGTGATCCCTCTTGAGCATGTATGCTTCTGCTACTTGTTCTACACCACACTTCCTTCCGCAAACAGCGAAACGCTTTGACTCGGTGAGTTTCGCGGCATTCCGACTTCGATGCCCCGTTGCCGAAATTCAGTTGCCTTTGAATTTCGGGTGATCCCTCTTGAGCATGTATGCTTCTGCTACTTGTTCTACATCACACTTCCTTCCGCAAAGGGCGAAACGCTTTGACTCGGTGAGTTTCGCGGCATTCCGACTTCGATGCCCCGGTTGCCGAAATTCAGTTGCCTTTGAATTTCGGGTGATCCCTCTTGAGCATGTATGCTTCTGCTACTTGTTCTACATCACACTTCCTTCCGCAAAGGCGAAACGCTTTGACTCGATGAGTTTCGCGGCATTCCGACTTCGATGCCCCGGTTGCCGAAATTCAGTTGCCTTTGAATTTCGGGTGATCCCTCTTGAGCATGTATGCTTCTGCTACTTGTTCTACACCACACTTCCTTCCGCAAAGCGAAACGCTTTGACTCGTGAGTTTCGCGGCATTCCGACTTCGATGCCCCGGTTGCCGAAATTCAGTTGCCTTTGAATTTCGGGTGATCCCTCTTGAGCATGTATGCTTCTGCTACTTGTTCTACACCACACTTCCTTCCGCAAAGGGCGAAACGCTTTGACTCGGTGAGTTTCGCGGCATTCCGACTTCGATGCCCCGGTTGCCGAAATTCAGTTGCCTTTGAATTTCGGGTGATCCCTCTTGAGCATGTATGCTTCTGCTACTTGTTCTACATCACACTTCCTTCCGCAAACGGCGAAACGCTTTGACTCGGTGAGTTTCGCGGCATTCCGACTTCGATGCCCCGGTTGCCGAAATTCAGTTGCCTTTGAATTTCGGGTGATCCCTCTTGAGCATGTATGCTTCTGCTACTTGTTCTACATCACACTTCCTTCCGCAAAGGGCGAAACGCTTTGACTCGTGAGTTTCGCGGCATTCCGACTTCGATGCCCCGGTTGCCGAAATTCAGTTGCCTTTGAATTTCGGGTGATCCCTCTTGAGCATGTATGCTTCTGCTACTTGTTCTACATCACACTTCCTTCCGCAAACGGCGAAACGCTTTGACTCGGTGAGTTTCGCGGCATTCCGACTTCGATGCCCCGGTTGCCGAAATTCAGTTGCCTTTGAATTTCGGGTGATCCCTCTTGAGCATGTATGCTTCTGCTACTTGTTCTACATCACACTTCCTTCCGCAAAGGGCGAAACGCTTTGACTCGGTGAGTTTCGCGGCATTCCGACTTCGATGCCCCGGTTGCCGAAATTCAGTTGCCTTTGAATTTCGGGTGATCCCTCTTGAGCATGTATGCTTCTGCTACTTGTTCTACATCACACTTCCTTCCGCAAACGGCGAAACGCTTTGACTCGGTGAGTTTCGCGGCATTCCGACTTCGATGCCCCGGTTGCCGAAATTCAGTTGCCTTTGAATTTCGGGTGATCCCTCTTGAGCATGTATGCTTCTGCTACTTGTTCTACATCACACTTCCTTCCGCAAACAGCGAAACGCTTTGACTCGGTGAGTTTCGCGGCATTCCGACTTCGATGCCCCGGTTGCCGAAATTCAGTTGCCTTTGAATTTCGGGTGATCCCTCTTGAGCATGTATGCTTCTGCTACTTGTTCTACACCACACTTCCTTCCGCAAAAGCGAAACGCTTTGACTCGGTGAGTTTCGCGGCATTCCGACTTCGATGCCCCGGTTGCCGAAATTCAGTTGCCTTTGAATTTCGGGTGATCCCTCTTGAGCATGTATGCTTCTGCTACTTGTTCTACATCACACTTCCTTCCGCAAACGGCGAAACGCTTTGACTCGGTGAGTTTCGCGGCATTCCGACTTCGATGCCCCGGTTGCCGAAATTCAGTTGCCTTTGAATTTCGGGTGATCCCTCTTGAGCATGTATGCTTCTGCTACTTGTTCTACACCACACTTCCTTCCGCAAACAGCGAAACGCTTTGACTCGGTGAGTTTCGCGGCATTCCGACTTCGATGCCCCGGTTGCCGAAATTCAGTTGCCTTTGAATTTCGGGTGATCCCTCTTGAGCATGTATGCTTCTGCTACTTGTTCTACACCACACTTCCTTCCGCAAAGCGAAACGCTTTGACTCGGTGAGTTTCGCGGCATTCCGACTTCGATGCCCCGTTGCCGAAATTCAGTTGCCTTTGAATTTCGGGTGATCCCTCTTGAGCATGTATGCTTCTGCTACTTGTTCTACACCACACTTCCTTCCGCAAAGGGCGTAACGCTTTGACTCGGTGAGTTTCGCGGCATTCCGACTTCGATGCCCCGGTTGCCGAAATTCAGTTGCCTTTGAATTTCGGGTGATCCCTCTTGAGCATGTATGCTTCTGCTACTTGTTCTACATCACACTTCCTTCCGCAAAGGCGTAACGCTTTGACTCGATGAGTTTCGCGGCATTCCGACTTCGATGCCCCGGTTGCCGAAATTCAGTTGCCTTTGAATTTCGGGTGATCCCTCTTGAGCATGTATGCTTCTGCTACTTGTTCTACATCACACTTCCTTCCGCAAACGGCGAAACGCTTTGACTCGGTGAGTTTCGCGGCATTCCGACTTCGATGCCCCGGTTGCCGAAATTCAGTTGCCTTTGAATTTCGGGTGATCCCTCTTGAGCATGTATGCTTCTGCTACTTGTTCTACACCACACTTCCTTCCGCAAAGGCGTAACGCTTTGACTCGGTGAGTTTCGCGGCATTCCGACTTCGATGCCCCGGTTGCCGAAATTCAGTTGCCTTTGAATTTCGGGTGATCCCTCTTGAGCATGTATGCTTCTGCTACTTGTTCTACATCACACTTCCTTCCGCAAACGGCGAAACGCTTTGACTCGTGAGTTTCGCGGCATTCCGACTTCGATGCCCCGGTTGCCGAAATTCAGTTGCCTTTGAATTTCGGGTGATCCCTCTTGAGCATGTATGCTTCTGCTACTTGTTCTACATCACACTTCCTTCCGCAAACGGCGAAACGCTTTGACTCGGTGAGTTTCGCGGCATTCCGACTTCGATGCCCCGGTTGCCGAAATTCAGTTGCCTTTGAATTTCGGGTGATCCCTCTTGAGCATGTATGCTTCTGCTACTTGTTCTACATCACACTTCCTTCCGCAAAGCGAAACGCTTTGACTCGGTGAGTTTCGCGGCATTCCGACTTCGATGCCCCGGTTGCCGAAATTCAGTTGCCTTTGAATTTCGGGTGATCCCTCTTGAGCATGTATGCTTCTGCTACTTGTTCTACACCACACTTCCTTCCGCAAACAGCGAAACGCTTTGACTCGGTGAGTTTCGCGGCATTCCGACTTCGATGCCCCGGTTGCCGAAATTCAGTTGCCTTTGAATTTCGGGTGATCCCTCTTGAGCATGTATGCTTCTGCTACTTGTTCTACATCACACTTCCTTCCGCAAACAGCGAAACGCTTTGACTCGGTGAGTTTCGCGGCATTCCGACTTCGATGCCCCGGTTGCCGAAATTCAGTTGCCTTTGAATTTCGGGTGATCCCTCTTGAGCATGTATGCTTCTGCTACTTGTTCTACACCACACTTCCTTCCGCAAAGCGCGTAACGCTTTGACTCGGTGAGTTTCGCGGCATTCCGACTTCGATGCCCCGGTTGCCGAAATTCAGTTGCCTTTGAATTTCGGGTGATCCCTCTTGAGCATGTATGCTTCTGCTACTTGTTCTACATCACACTTCCTTCCGCAAAAGCGAAACGCTTTGACTCGTGAGTTTCGCGGCATTCCGACTTCGATGCCCCGGTTGCCGAAATTCAGTTGCCTTTGAATTTCGGGTGATCCCTCTTGAGCATGTATGCTTCTGCTACTTGTTCTACATCACACTTCCTTCCGCAAACAGCGAAACGCTTTGACTCGGTGAGTTTCGCGGCATTCCGACTTCGATGCCCCGGTTGCCGAAATTCAGTTGCCTTTGAATTTCGGGTGATCCCTCTTGAGCATGTATGCTTCTGCTACTTGTTCTACACCACACTTCCTTCCGCAAAGGGCGAAACGCTTTGACTCGGTGAGTTTCGCGGCATTCCGACTTCGATGCCCCGGTTGCCGAAATTCAGTTGCCTTTGAATTTCGGGTGATCCCTCTTGAGCATGTATGCTTCTGCTACTTGTTCTACATCACACTTCCTTCCGCAAAGGGCGAAACGCTTTGACTCGGTGAGTTTCGCGGCATTCCGACTTCGATGCCCCGGTTGCCGAAATTCAGTTGCCTTTGAATTTCGGGTGATCCCTCTTGAGCATGTATGCTTCTGCTACTTGTTCTACATCACACTTCCTTCCGCAACAGCGAAACGCTTTGACTCGTGAGTTTCGCGGCATTCCGACTTCGATGCCCCGGTTGCCGAAATTCAGTTGCCTTTGAATTTCGGGTGATCCCTCTTGAGCATGTATGCTTCTGCTACTTGTTCTACATCACACTTCCTTCCGCAAACAGCGAAACGCTTTGACTCGTGAGTTTCGCGGCATTCCGACTTCGATGCCCCGGTTGCCGAAATTCAGTTGCCTTTGAATTTCGGGTGATCCCTCTTGAGCATGTATGCTTCTGCTACTTGTTCTACATCACACTTCCTTCCGCAAACGGCGAAACGCTTTGACTCGGTGAGTTTCGCGGCATTCCGACTTCGATGCCCCGGTTGCCGAAATTCAGTTGCCTTTGAATTTCGGGTGATCCCTCTTGAGCATGTATGCTTCTGCTACTTGTTCTACATCACACTTCCTTCCGCAAAGGGCGTAACGCTTTGACTCGGTGAGTTTCGCGGCATTCCGACTTCGATGCCCCGGTTGCCGAAATTCAGTTGCCTTTGAATTTCGGGTGATCCCTCTTGAGCATGTATGCTTCTGCTACTTGTTCTACACCACACTTCCTTCCGCAAACGGCGAAACGCTTTGACTCGGTGAGTTTCGCGGCATTCCGACTTCGATGCCCCGGTTGCCGAAATTCAGTTGCCTTTGAATTTCGGGTGATCCCTCTTGAGCATGTATGCTTCTGCTACTTGTTCTACATCACACTTCCTTCCGCAAACGGCGAAACGCTTTGACTCGGTGAGTTTCGCGGCATTCCGACTTCGATGCCCCGGTTGCCGAAATTCAGTTGCCTTTGAATTTCGGGTGATCCCTCTTGAGCATGTATGCTTCTGCTACTTGTTCTACATCACACTTCCTTCCGCAAACAGCGAAACGCTTTGACTCGTGAGTTTCGCGGCATTCCGACTTCGATGCCCCGGTTGCCGAAATTCAGTTGCCTTTGAATTTCGGGTGATCCCTCTTGAGCATGTATGCTTCTGCTACTTGTTCTACATCACACTTCCTTCCGCAAACGGCGAAACGCTTTGACTCGGTGAGTTTCGCGGCATTCCGACTTCGATGCCCCGGTTGCCGAAATTCAGTTGCCTTTGAATTTCGGGTGATCCCTCTTGAGCATGTATGCTTCTGCTACTTGTTCTACACCACACTTCCTTCCGCAAACGGCGAAACGCTTTGACTCGGTGAGTTTCGCGGCATTCCGACTTCGATGCCCCGGTTGCCGAAATTCAGTTGCCTTTGAATTTCGGGTGATCCCTCTTGAGCATGTATGCTTCTGCTACTTGTTCTACATCACACTTCCTTCCGCAAAGCGAAACGCTTTGACTCGTGAGTTTCGCGGCATTCCGACTTCGATGCCCCGGTTGCCGAAATTCAGTTGCCTTTGAATTTCGGGTGATCCCTCTTGAGCATGTATGCTTCTGCTACTTGTTCTACATCACACTTCCTTCCGCAAACAGCGAAACGCTTTGACTCGGTGAGTTTCGCGGCATTCCGACTTCGATGCCCCGGTTGCCGAAATTCAGTTGCCTTTGAATTTCGGGTGATCCCTCTTGAGCATGTATGCTTCTGCTACTTGTTCTACACCACACTTCCTTCCGCAAACGGCGAAACGCTTTGACTCGGTGAGTTTCGCGGCATTCCGACTTCGATGCCCCGTTGCCGAAATTCAGTTGCCTTTGAATTTCGGGTGATCCCTCTTGAGCATGTATGCTTCTGCTACTTGTTCTACATCACACTTCCTTCCGCAAAGGGCGAAACGCTTTGACTCGGTGAGTTTCGCGGCATTCCGACTTCGATGCCCCGTTGCCGAAATTCAGTTGCCTTTGAATTTCGGGTGATCCCTCTTGAGCATGTATGCTTCTGCTACTTGTTCTACACCACACTTCCTTCCGCAAACGGCGAAACGCTTTGACTCGTGAGTTTCGCGGCATTCCGACTTCGATGCCCCGGTTGCCGAAATTCAGTTGCCTTTGAATTTCGGGTGATCCCTCTTGAGCATGTATGCTTCTGCTACTTGTTCTACATCACACTTCCTTCCGCAAAGGGCGTAACGCTTTGACTCGGTGAGTTTCGCGGCATTCCGACTTCGATGCCCCGGTTGCCGAAATTCAGTTGCCTTTGAATTTCGGGTGATCCCTCTTGAGCATGTATGCTTCTGCTACTTGTTCTACATCACACTTCCTTCCGCAAACGGCGAAACGCTTTGACTCGGTGAGTTTCGCGGCATTCCGACTTCGATGCCCCTTGCCGAAATTCAGTTGCCTTTGAATTTCGGGTGATCCCTCTTGAGCATGTATGCTTCTGCTACTTGTTCTACACCACACTTCCTTCCGCAAAGGGCGTAACGCTTTGACTCGTGAGTTTCGCGGCATTCCGACTTCGATGCCCCGGTTGCCGAAATTCAGTTGCCTTTGAATTTCGGGTGATCCCTCTTGAGCATGTATGCTTCTGCTACTTGTTCTACATCACACTTCCTTCCGCAAAGGGCGAAACGCTTTGACTCGGTGAGTTTCGCGGCATTCCGACTTCGATGCCCCGGTTGCCGAAATTCAGTTGCCTTTGAATTTCGGGTGATCCCTCTTGAGCATGTATGCTTCTGCTACTTGTTCTACACCACACTTCCTTCCGCAAAAACGCTTTGACTCGGTGAGTTCGCGGCATTCCGACTTCGATGCCCCAGTTGCCGAAATTCAGTTGCCTTTGAATTTCGGGTGATCCCTCTTGAGCATGTATGCTTCTGCTACTTGTTCTACACCACACTTCCTTCCGCAAAACGGCGAAACGCTTTGACTCGGTGAGTTTCGCGGCATTCCGACTTCGATGCCCCGGTTGCCGAAATTCAGTTGCCTTTGAATTTCGGGTGATCCCTCTTGAGCATGTATGCTTCTGCTACTTGTTCTACACCACACTTCCTTCCGCAAAGGCGTAACGCTTTGACTCGTGAGTTTCGCGGCATTCCGACTTCGATGCCCCGGTTGCCGAAATTCAGTTGCCTTTGAATTTCGGGTGATCCCTCTTGAGCATGTATGCTTCTGCTACTTGTTCTACATCACACTTCCTTCCGCAAACGGCGAAACGCTTTGACTCGTGAGTTTTCGCGGCATTCCGACTTCGATGCCCCGGTTGCCGAAATTCAGTTGCCTTTGAATTTCGGGTGATCCCTCTTGAGCATGTATGCTTCTGCTACTTGTTCTACACCACACTGCCTTCCGCAAAGCGAAACGCTTTGACTCGGTGAGTTTCGCGGCATTCCGACTTCGATGCCCCTGTTGCCGAAATTCAGTTGCCTTTGAATTTCGGGTGATCCCTCTTGAGCATGTATGCTTCTGCTACTTGTTCTACATCACACTTCCTTCCGCAAAAGCGAAACGCTTTGACTCGGTGAGTTTCGCGGCATTCCGACTTCGATGCCCCGGTTGCCGAAATTCAGTTGCCTTTGAATTTCGGGTGATCCCTCTTGAGCATGTATGCTTCTGCTACTTGTTCTACATCACACTTCCTTCCGCAAACGGCGAAACGCTTTGACTCGGTGAGTTTCGCGGCATTCCGACTTCGATGCCCCGGTTGCCGAAATTCAGTTGCCTTTGAATTTCGGGTGATCCCTCTTGAGCATGTATGCTTCTGCTACTTGTTCTACATCACACTTCCTTCCGCAAACGAAACGCTTTGACTCGTGAGTTTCGCGGCATTCCGACTTCGATGCCCCGGTTGCCGAAATTCAGTTGCCTTTGAATTTCGGGTGATCCCTCTTGAGCATGTATGCTTCTGCTACTTGTTCTACATCACACTTCCTTCCGCAAACGGCGTAACGCTTTGACTCGGTGAGTTTCGCGGCATTCCGACTTCGATGCCCCGGTTGCCGAAATTCAGTTGCCTTTGAATTTCGGGTGATCCCTCTTGAGCATGTATGCTTCTGCTACTTGTTCTACATCACACTTCCTTCCGCAAACGGCGAAACGCTTTGACTCCGTGAGTTTCGCGGCATTCCGACTTCGATGCCCCGGTTGCCGAAATTCAGTTGCCTTTGAATTTCGGGTGATCCCTCTTGAGCATGTATGCTTCTGCTACTTGTTCTACATCACACTTCCTTCCGCAAACGGCGAAACGCTTTGACTCGGTGAGTTTCGCGGCATTCCGACTTCGATGCCCCAGTTGCCGAAATTCAGTTGCCTTTGAATTTCGGGTGATCCCTCTTGAGCATGTATGCTTCTGCTACTTGTTCTACATCACACTTCCTTCCGCAAACAGCGAAACGCTTTGACTCGGTGAGTTTCGCGGCATTCCGACTTCGATGCCCCGGTTGCCGAAATTCAGTTGCCTTTGAATTTCGGGTGATCCCTCTTGAGCATGTATGCTTCTGCTACTTGTTCTACATCACACTTCCTTCCGCAAACGGCGAAACGCTTTGACTCCGTGAGTTTCGCGGCATTCCGACTTCGATGCCCCGGTTGCCGAAATTCAGTTGCCTTTGAATTTCGGGTGATCCCTCTTGAGCATGTATGCTTCTGCTACTTGTTCTACATCACACTTCCTTCCGCAAACAGCGAAACGCTTTGACTCCGTGAGTTTCGCGGCATTCCGACTTCGATGCCCCGGTTGCCGAAATTCAGTTGCCTTTGAATTTCGGGTGATCCCTCTTGAGCATGTATGCTTCTGCTACTTGTTCTACATCACACTTCGCTTCCGCAAACAGCGAAACGCTTTGACTCCGTGAGTTTCGCGGCATTCCGACTTCGATGCCCCGGTTGCCGAAATTCAGTTGCCTTTGAATTTCGGGTGATCCCTCTTGAGCATGTATGCTTCTGCTACTTGTTCTACACCACACTTCCTTCCGCAAACAGCGAAACGCTTTGACTGATTGAGTTTCGCGGCATTCCGACTTCGATGCCCCGGTTGCCGAAATTCAGTTGCCTTTGAATTTCGGGTGATCCCTCTTGAGCATGTATGCTTCTGCTACTTGTTCTACAACACACTGCCTTCCGCAAAGGGCGTAACGCTTTGACTCGGTAAGTTTCGCGGCATTCCGACTTCGATGCCCCAGTTGCCGAAATTCAGTCGCCTTTGAATTTCGGGTGATCCCTCTTGAGTATGTATGCTTCTGCTACTTGTTCTACCCCACACTTCCTTCCGCAAACGGCAAAACACTTTGACTGATTGAGTTTCGCGGCATTCCGACTTCGATGCCCCTGTTGCCGAAATTCAGTTGCCTTTGAATTTCGGGTGATCCCTCTTGAGCATGTATGCTTCTGCTACTTGTTCTACAACACACTGCCTTCCGCAAAGGGCGTAACGCTTTGACTGGTAAGTTTCGCGGCATTCCGACTTCGATGCCCCAGTTGCCGAAATTCAGTCGCCTTTGAATTTCGGGTGATCCCTCTTGAGCATGTATGCTTCTCCTACTTGTTCTACACCACACTTCCTTCCGCAAACGGCGAAACGCTTTGACTCAGTGAGTTTCGCGGCATTCCAACTTCGATGCCCAGTTGCCGAAATTCAGTCGCCTTTGAATTTCGGGTGATCCCTCTTGAGTATGTATGCTTCTGCTACTTGTTCTACCCCACACTTCCTTCCGCAAACGGCGAAACGCTTTGACTCAGTGAGTTTCGCTGCATTCGACTTCGATGCCCCAGTTGCCAAAATTCAGTCGCCTTTGAAGTTCGTGTGATCACTCTTGAGCATGTATGCTTCTGCTACTTGTTCTACACCACACTTCCTTCCGCAAACGGCAAAACGCTTTGACTGATTGAGTTTCGCAGCATTCAGACTTCGATGCCCCTGTTGCCGAAATTCAGTTGCCTTTGAATTTCGGGTGATCCCTCTTGAGCATGTATGCTTCTGCTACTTTTTCTACAGCACACTGCCTTCCGCAAAGCGCGTAACGCTTTGACTCGGTAAGTTTCGCGGCATTCCGACTTCGATGCCCCAGTGGCCGAAATTCACTCGCCTTTGAATTTCGGGTGATTCCTCTTGAGCATGTATGCTTCTGCTACTTGTTCTACAGCACACTGCCTTCCGCAAAGGGCGGAACGCTTTGACTCCGTGAGTTTCGCGGCATTCCGACTTCGATGCCCCAGTTGCCGAAATTCAGCCGCCTTTGAATTTCGGGTGATCCCTCTTGAGCATGTATGCTTCTGCTACTTGTTGTACAGCACACTGCCTTCCGCAAAGGGCGTAACGCTTTGACTCAGTAAGTTTCGCGGCATTCCGACTTCGATGCCCCGGTTGCCGAAATTCAGTCGCCTTTGAATTTCGGGTGATCCCTCTTGAGCATGTATGCTTCTGCTACTTGTTCTACACCACACTTCCTTCCGCAAACGGCGAAACGCTTTGACTAAGTGACTTTCACGGCATTCCGACTTCGATGCCCCAGTTGCCGAAATTCAGTTGCCTTTGAATTTTGGGTGATCCCTCTTGAGCATGCATGCTTTTGCTACTTGTTCTACATCACACTTCCTTCCGCAAACGGCAAAACGCTTTGACTGATTGAGTTTCGCGGCATTCCGACTCCGATGCCCCTGTTGCCGAAATTCAGTTGCCTCTGAATTTCGGGTGATCCCTCTTGAGCATGGATGCTTCTGCTACTTGTTCTACAGCACACTGCCTTCCGCAAATGGCGTAACGCTTTGACTCAGTGAGTTTCGCGGCATTCCGACTTCGATGCCCCAGTTGCCGAAATTCAGTTGGCTTTGAATTTGGGGTGATCCCTCTTGAGCATGCATGCTTCTGCTACTGGTTCTACATCACACTCGCTTCCGCAAACTGCGAAACACTTTGACTCGGTGAGTTTCGCGGCATTCCTACTTCGATGCCCCGGTTGCCGAAATTCAGTTGCCTTTGAATTTCGGGTGATCCCTCTGAGCATGTATGCTTCTGCTACTTGTTCTACACCACACTGCCTTCCGCAAAGGGCGTAACTGACACGACCAAAAGCTTGATGTCTTTTCCCAAGTGCAGGAGTGTCGAAGTAATAAATAACCCGGCAAGACCGGGGTCGAACCACAGAGAGGTTAATTGTATAAATTATAAATAACAACACAACAATAACAATAACAATAATAATAACAATAGTAGTACTAGTAATAGTAATAATAATAATAATACTCAGTACGTGGCGTTGTTATACCTGAGAATGATCTAAAAGATCGGGTCACAGGTTTCCAGCCTATATACTGAGTTTATGAACAGATAATAATAATAATAATAATAATAATAATAATAATAATAATAATAACAATAACAATAACAACAATAATAATAAAGAAGAGAAGGAAGAAATTAATGAGAACTTTGAGTTAAAAGATTAATGTAAGGATTAAACAACGATAAAAATAAATGTCAAGGTTAGAGGATCCACTAATGGTACTTCAAACAAGTATAGTATAAACTCTTATTACTCAATTGGAAACCACACATAAAGGAGGTTCCAATCAGATTATAAATTGTTAACATGATTACATTAGTTATCTTATTCGAATAAAGCTAATACTTGTAAATGTTGGCAGGCATTCATGATTATAACTTATGTTAACAACAAATCAAGTCCCTTTCATAGCTCAGGTGTCGGTTATACCATACAGTATGGGCTATGAAAGTACCAAGTATTTGTTGTACCAAGTGTTATACAACATAAATCTAGACTAACCATTTAACAAGCAAAGTATTAAAAGTGAACAAGATAACAAATATAAAACATGTTAGTATCCAACGTTAAGGTCCATGTTAAGTTTATATTATACTTGTTCTTACACCATTAGTGTACCCTTTTCACCTTGACATAATTAACTTAGCTAAACATAATGAAAGAAAGAAACATAGATGAACAAGATAAGAACATAAATGAGAAAGAAGTTAACTAAGTAAAGGAAAGGAAATGAAGTGCATAAACTTGATATTAATGAAAGCAAAACATAAGCAAATACAAAGAGAGAAAGCAAGAGCATGATCTTGATCTGAAAACCAAGATGCCTCAATACATGGTAAGTGCCTCCTTTTATAGGCCAAAATTTGGAACTATTGATTTGTTGACTAATTGATGAGTGGGTGGCCACATCTTGACTAGATAACAATCCTTATCTTCTTGTCTGATCAAGACGTCATTGCTAACATCATAATTTGCCCAGAATCCTCAAGAATATTCTAGGAAATTGTCTCAGCTTTCCAACAAAAAAAGATGAGGTCATTTGGACTTCTAGAACTCAAGATATGGGCTGAACACTAAATAGTGTTTGGGCTGCAGGACAGCTTCGGACTTCTTCGTTGTTCCTTTCAATTTGGACTTCAAAAACGACCTTTTCAAATCTTGGGCTCCTCATGAAAGTTGTAGGCTTTTGTCTTACCTTCTATCCATATAAAGTGGACCTAAATCCGAAATCTAGAGCTCCAGATATGATCCAATTACCGAGCAATGTTCCGGTTTGGACTGCACCGACATCTCTTTTCTAAGTTTGGCCGTCTCTTTGTCCTTTAACTTTCAATGCTTAAACTCATCAATCAATCCTTTTATTTATGTGATAGTCCTGCATTTAAAATGAGCATTTACCATAAATTAAGGTATCTTATAATATCAAACTTGTTATTATAAAACATGCTTTAGTTAAGGAGTTATTGATACTTCAAGTGCAAAATGATGATATAAAAACCTTGATAAACATGCACTTTTAAGTACTAATCACACCCCCCCAACCAGCTTATTACTAGTCCCTAGTAATCTAAAGCGTTAAAATAGAGAAACAATTTGCAAGTTCCACAAAGCAAGGCATTCATCATTCAACTTCCATTAATCTATCCAGATAAACAAACTCTTATTAAATTTATATTCCTGCTTCATACTTCGTAAACAAGATATTAATAAACCTTATTTTTGTGTGCTCAATGAAAACATAGATGATGGGGCTTTTGTTGGAAGAAAACAATATTATGTTCAAATGTTTAAGGTGAACTTCCTTGGGTTGGGATTTTTTTTTTCTTCTTTTTTTTTTTTCTTTTTTTATTTATATACACATACAACTTAAAAACACAATGTATCTTTAACCCATGTAACGAGTTTTAGGCTAATGACTCCCAGACCAGTTGGTCTTAGGGCATTAGGTGTTGAGACACCCCTACGAGCTTAACAACTCGGGTTGCAGATACTGATACGTAGATAGTGCAATGTTTGATTCCCTTAAGCTTTTCTCCTTAAACCCATGTAACAAGCTTTGGGCCAATAGCTCCCAAGTCAGTTGACTTTAGGGTATTAGTGTTTAAAACACCCCTTCGGGCTTAATTGCTTAGGTTAGGGAGGCTACGAAACCAAACTTATCCACGTTTTATTATCATCAATACTATCTTTTTTTTTTTTTTCTCTTTTTTTTTCTTTGCAAATTATATACTATCCTTTTCCCTTAGTTGTTACCTTCAACAAAAGAACATAATTAATGTAATAATCCAATGTGCAACCCACAATCATATGTTAAAGTGTGTGTGTGAAAATGAAGGTTTAATAATACTTGTTAAATGAGTATAGGAGCAGAATCAAGTGATAACAATGTGAGAGTTTGTAAACCTGAATATTTCAAGAAGTATTATGATAGACCTTGGTAATGAAACTTACTAAGATGCGTCTCTAGAGTCAATAAAATTGATTCCATACTCTGCCATCCTAATAACAATTTTGTCAAATGGTTTTAATAATAGCAAAAAACAGTTAGCAAGTTAGTATATTTTTTTTTATTTTTATTTTTTTAAAAAAAAAAAAAAAAAAACTACTACCCTCTCCCCCCAACCAAAACGAGACATTGTCCTCAATGTTCGAAGGTAGAAAGATAGAGTATAGAAGACATCACCTGAAACAGCGAACAATGACAAACCTGAAACACACTTAAACAAACATAAAAAGTAACAAAACAAAATAATATGCTATTAATAAAACCAAAAGACACAAGGTTTCACAGATGAAGGCTCAAATCTAATCTAAGCTTTTTACGACTTTCCTTAGTTGACCAATCTAGACGACTCATGCAGGGATCAATGACAGGGATGAAAGATTGTAGTTGGTCAATCAATTGTTCAGCAGTAGCAGCAGAGATTATGATTCGTCGTGCCGAAGATGTTAGAAATTCCTGTTCCACAGCTTGATCAAGGAAAGACAACAACTTATCATAAAAACCATTAACATTTAACAAACCTATGGGTTTATGGTGAATGTGCAGTTAGGCCCAAGATGAAATATGAAAGATCTCTTCCAATGTGCCCAGACCACCTGGTAAGGCAATGAAGGCATCAACATGGTTAAACATGGTATTCAGTCGGTTAGACATTGTTGGGACCTGTAGTTCCTCTCCAATTGCTTTTCCAATGATGTCCCCAGTTGCTAAAGCTTTGGGGACAACCCCCAAAACTTGACTGCCTCCTAAAAATGCAGCCATTGACACACCTCCCATTAACCCAAGGCTGCCTCCCCCATACACTAAATGAATCTTTCTCTCAGCTAGTACCCGACCAAGATGATTTGCTGATTCTAAAAACTCTTTTTCTTTCCCAGAACTGGATCCACCGAAAACACAAATATTTCTTATATGATGACTTGAGGAACCTGCCATTTCTACACACTTCTATATTTGATGAATATATGGGATGAGTAGAAATGAAGGGAAGGAAGAGAAGAATTTATAGATGAAAAAGTGAAAATGCAATCATACCACCTATATGTAGGCCAGCTGTAGTCTCACAAACTCTCTCTCTCTCTCTCTCTTTATTAATTATTTATTTTGAAAAAGCATGTATGTACAGGTAGTTGTGATTGTGGCTCACATCTTCCCTTGGTTTTACGTCCAAGAACGGCTTAAACGCCCTCTATGGGTCGGGGATAGGCTTCCCATCCAGTTTTCTTAAAAACTGGCAAACAGGGTCTTTTTTAGTCAGATTCCCAAGACTAAGTCGATCATGTTCTTTATGGAATTGTGGCCATAAATCATGAATTACACGATGCACATCTCCACTAGGATGCGTCTCAAGGGTCAACAAAAGATTATCTAAAGACCCCTTACTCAGGCCATCCTTAATGAATTGTATCTTATCTTCACGGTTTACAGATACCATTCCTAAAGAACGACATGTCATATTACAAGTCCATCTGGCACATCGATGACAGACTTTCAGTCGTTTTGCACGACGTTTCTTTGCAAAAGTGCTTTTACTTGTTCCAGGCATGTGTGAAATGAAAGAATTGGATGACTCACCTGATAATCGAACCTTTGCTTCAATTAACCAACGGATATCTTCAGGAATTCCATGATTCATTAACAACCTCAATCTTGCACACCTAGCACGGTAAATTTTATTAATCGCATTTGGAGGCAAAGCGGGAAAATACCTTTTCAACTTTTCAAGAGTGGTGTCCATTTTCAAAAGAGAATTAGAGAAGCGATTCAAAGAAGGAAGAAAGAGCTAAGAATTATACAAACATATACAGATATCAGTTATTTGGGAAACTGAAAGAACCGACTTATGTCACGGAGTACCGTTATCCGCCATTTGACCGGGGTGAGAGACTAGCAAAACAAAAGTCACACTAAAAAGCAACAAAAAAAAATGTGAGAAAAACAAAATAATCAACCTTTATCAATAAGATTATTCAAACCAATGGATTCATTTTCACTAGGAAACTCATCAAAGTAAGCTTTTAAACGATGTTCATTTACCTTCAAAACATTGTCATTCTTTGGATTCTCAATATCAAGGGCCCCATAAGGATACACATGTTTCAAAATAAATGGACCGCTCCATCTTGATCTTAGTTTTTCAGGAAATAAATGGAGTTGAGAATTATAAAGCAAAACTTTTTGACCAGTATCAACTTTTTGACAATTTTCACAAGTTTTGCAGAATGCATGTGTGTCCTTGAACATGGTGGGCCAATAAAATCCATTTTGTAAGATTTTTGCAGTCGTCTCTCTTGATGAGAATTGACTCCCACATGCTTCAGAATGACAAAGTTTAATGACATTACTTACCTCATTGTCGGGAATGCATTTTTGAAATATTTGATCAGGACAATTTTTGAATAAGTAAGGATCATCTAAGTAAAAGTTCTTCACTTCGTTCAAAAACTTTCCTTTATCTTCGGTACTCCAGTGAGCTGGCAAATCTCCTGTTGCAAGAAAATTGATATTTTTAGCAAACCAAGACATTGAACTGAGAGAAAGTAAGGATTCTTCAGGAAAGTAAGCATCGATTGGTGGGATGTCGAATGTCAAATTTGTTGTCACTTTTGACACAAGATCAACATCAATATTTTTGGTGCCTTTTTCATCCGTGATTTCTTCCTGAGAATAAATCATTTGCAAATCTTCAGATTCATCCAACTCAATTTTACTCAAAGTAGATTCAAGTTGATCATGAACTAATTCTTCAATAAGATCTACTTCTTGTAAATCATTATCATCTCCAGGTTGCTTGCAAATGTTAAAAATATTCATCTCCAATGTCATGTTTCCAAAAGATAACTTCATGAGTCCATTCCTACAATTAATCAATGCATTAGAAGTTGCAAGAAACGGACGTCCTAAAATAATAGGAAATGAATTACATGCTTCAACAGGTTGCGTGTCCAAGACAATAAAATCCACAGGATAAATGAATTTATCGACTTGTACTAACACATCTTCGATTATTCCTCTAGGCACTTTTACAGATCTATCGGCGAGTAAAAGAGTTACAGAAGTTGGTTTTAACTCACCTAGATTGAGACTTTGAAAAACTGAATATGGAAGTAAATTCACACTAGCTCCAAGATCAAGTAAGGCTCTTTCAATTTTATGTTCTCCAATAAAGCAAGAAATTGTAGGACAACCAGGGTCTTTATATTTCAAAGCATTATTGTTCTGAAGAATGGCACTTACTTGTTCGACTAAAAATGCTTTCTTTTTCACATTCAATTTTCTCTTCACAGTGCACAGATCTTTCAAAAATTTAGCATAGGAAGGAACCTGTTTAATAGCATCCAACAAAGGTATATTGATCCTTACCTGTTTGAAAATTTCAAAGATTTCAGAGTTGTGACTAACTTTCCTTTGTTTGATCATGGCATGAGGAAATGGAAGTGCTGGCGGGGAATCAGCCTTTTCTTTGCAATGTTCAGGTTCAACCCCTTCCTTACCCTCAGAGATAGACTCATCATCTTTCTCACAAGGTTCAAGAATAGGTTTTTCAATAACCTTACCACTACGAAGAGTGATGACTGATTTGACTTGATCCATGTGTTGGCTTCCAGAACTACTTGCATTTGCATTGTATTGCCCCTTTGGATTTTGTTGTGGTTGAGAAGGAAACTTACCTTTCTCTTGGAAACTGAGAGCAGATGTTAATTTTTCAAGAGCATCTTTAAAATCTGTCATGCTTTGAGCAAGTTGAGTGTTGATTGTCTCCTGCTTTTCAATGAATGCATGCAATGTTTCCTCAAAATTTCTTCTAGGAGGTGGAGCATAAGGAGGTGCATATCCATGAGAATTTTGAAAATTATGATGTGCTTGAAACGGTGGCTGTGAAGTTTGTGCATTGTTTCTATCACTTTTCCAACTGAAATTTGGGTGATTTCTCCAACCAGGGTTGTACGTTTGTGAGTATGGGTTATGGTTGGGTCTTTGGAAACTGTTTAAAGCATGGGCTTGTTCATGGAGGCATTCCTTAAAAGAAGGCAAAGTTGGACAATCATTTGTTGAATGTTCATTGGTTTCACATATTTGACACACAATGTCTTGAACATATTTTAATTGACCACTCTTTTTTAATTCTAGTGCCTCGACTTTTCTAGCTAAAGATGCAAACTTGGCTTGGAGGTCATGATCTTCCCTAAGGTTGTGCATACCTCCACTAGATGTATGGGGTTGAGTTTTACTTGGTGCTTCATAAGTACCTGTGGTGTCCCAATTTTGAGCATTTTCGGCTAGCAAGTCTAGGTACTCCATTGCTTCATTAGGGTCTTTATCTTCGAAAGTTCCATTGCACATCAATTCAACCATTTGCCTATCTCTAGGTGTTAAACCTTCATAAAAATGTGAAACCAATCTCCATGTTTCAAAACCATGATGTGGGCAAGTATTAAGCAAATCTCGATACCTATCCCAACATTGGTAAAATGTTTCTCCTGGTTTTTGAGTGAAAGTGATGATTTGTCTTTTGAAAGAGTTTGTTCTGTGAGATGGAAAAAACTTCTTTAAAAATTGTTGTTGCATATCATCCCAAGCACGAATGGATCCTGGTCTCAAATTTTGTAGCCATGTTTTAGCTTTATCTTTTAATGAAAAAGGAAAAAGCTTTAATCGAATGGTGTTCATGCTACAATTTGAGTCATTATAGGTATTACAGACCTCCTCAAATTCCCTTAAATGCAAGTATGGATTTTCTAAGTCTAAGCCATGAAAAGATGGTAAAAGTTGAATAATGCCTGGCTTAAAATTAAAATGAGATGCATCAGGAGGGAAAACTATGCATGAGGGTGCACTTGTTCTTGTGGGATTCATGTGGTCTCTAAGTGTTCTCATACGGTTATTCTCATTATTCTCATTATGAAGTGATTGATTATCTTCTTCGGCCATATTTTCTGAAAATGATGAGGATACCCTACAAAGTCTACCACTTAATGTACGTGACCAAACTCTCATGCACGTGTAAGAAGAGAATAAAAGCAAGAAAAGAAAATAGAAGAAAAAGAAACAAAACAAAACAAAGGAAACAAAAATAGATAAAATGAAAAGTGAAAAGAGAAAATAAATTAAATATTATAATTTATACAAGAATTTACCTCCCCGGCAACGGCGCCAAAAACTTGACACGACCAAAAGCTTGATGTCTTTTCCCAAGTGCAGGAGTGTCGAAGTAATAAATAACCCGGCAAGACCGGGGTCGAACCACAGAGAGGTTAATTGTATAAATTATAAATAACAACACAACAATAACAATAACAATAATAATAACAATAGTAGTACTAGTAATAGTAATAATAATAATAATACTCAGTACGTGGCGTTGTTATACCTGAGAATGATCTAAAAGATCGGGTCATAGGTTTCCAGCCTATATACTGAGTTTATGAACAGATAATAATAATAATAATAATAATAATAATAATAATAATAATAATAATAATAACAATAACAATAACAACAATAATAATAAAGAAGAGAAGGAAGAAATTAATGAGAACTTTGAGTTAAAAGATTAATGTAAGGATTAAACAACGATAAAAATAAATGTCAAGGTTAGAGGATCCACTAATGGTACTTCAAACAAGTATAGTATAAACTCTTATTACTCAATTGGAAACCACACATAAAGGAGGTTCCAATCAGATTATAAATTGTTAACATGATTACATTAGTTATCTTATTCGAATAAAGCTAATACTTGTAAATGTTGGCAGGCATTCATGATTATAACTTATGTTAACAACAAATCAAGTCCCTTTCATAGCTCAGGTGTCGGTTATACCATACAGTATGGGCTATGAAAGTACCAAGTATTTGTTGTACCAAGTGTTATACAACATAAATCTAGACTAACCATTTAACAAGCAAAGTATTAAAAGTGAACAAGATAACAAATATAAAACATGTTAGTATCCAACGTTAAGGTCCATGTTAAGTTTATATTATACTTGTTCTTACACCATTAGTGTACCCTTTTCACCTTGACATAATTAACTTAGCTAAACATAATGAAAGAAAGAAACATAGATGAACAAGATAAGAACATAAATGAGAAAGAAGTTAACTAAGTAAAGGAAAGGAAATGAAGTGCATAAACTTGATATTAATGAAAGCAAAACATAAGCAATACAAAGAGAGAAAGCAAGAGCATGATCTTGATCTGAAAACCAAGATGCCTCAATACATGGTAAGTGCCTCCTTTTATAGGCCAAAATTTGGGAACTATTGATTTGTTGACTAATTGATGAGTGGGTGGCCACATCTTGACTAGATAACAATCCTTATCTTCTTGTCTGATCAAGACGTCATTGCTAACATCATAATTTGCCCAGAATCCTCAAGAATATTCTAGGAAATTGTCTCAGCTTTCCAACAAAAAAAAGATGAGGTCATTTGGACTTCTAGAACTCAAGATATGGGCTGAACACTAAATAGTGTTTGGGCTGCAGGACAGCTTCGGACTTCTTCGTTGTTCCTTCAATTTGGACTTCAAAACGACCTTTTCAAATCTTGGGCTCCTCATGAAAGTTGTAGGCTTTTGTCTTACCTTTCTATCCATATAAAGTGGACCTAAATCCGAAATCTAGAGCTCCAGATATGATCCAATTACCGAGCAATGTTCCGGTTTGGACTGCACCGACATCTCTTTTCTAAGTTTGGCCGTCTCTTTGTCCTTTAACTTTCAATGCTTAAACTCATCAATCAATCCTTTTATTTATGTGATAGTCCTGCATTTAAAATGAGCATTTACCATAAATTAAGGTATCTTATAATATCAAACTTGTTATTATAAAACATGCTTTAGTTAAGGAGTTATTGATACTTCAAGTGCAAAATGATGATATAAAACCTTGATAAACATGCACTTTTAAGTACTAATCAGTAACGCTTTGACTTGGTGAGTTTCCCGGCATTCTGACTTCGATGCCCCAGTTGCTGAAATTCAGTTGCCTTTGAATTTGGGGTTATCCCACTTGAGCATGCATGCTTCTGCTACTGGTTCTACATCACACTCTCTTCCGCAAACAGCGAAACGCTTTGACTCCGTGAGTTTCGCGGCATTCCGACTTCGATGCCCCGGTTGCCGAAATTCAGTTGCCTTTGAATTTCGGGTGATCCCTATTGAGCATGGATGCTTCTGCTACTTGTTCTACAACACACTGCCTTCCGCAAAGGTCGTAACGCTTTGACTCGGTAAGTTGCGCGGCATTCCGACTTCGATGCCCCAGTTGCCGAAATTCAGTCGCCTTTGAATTTTGGGTGATCCCTCTTGAGCATGCATGCTTCTGCTACTTGTTCTACATCACACTTCCTTCCGCACACGGCGAAACGCTTTGACTCGGTGAGTTTCGCGGCATTCCTACTTCGATGCCCCGGTTGCCAAAATTCAGTTGCCTTTGAATTTCGGGTGATCCCTCTTGAGCATGTATGCTTCTGCTACTTGTTCTACACCACACTGCCTTCCGCAAAGGGCGTAACGCTTTGACTCGGTGAGTTTCCCGGCATTCTGACTTCGATGCCCCGGTTGCCGAAATTCAGTTGCCTTTGAATTTCGGGTGATCCCTCTTGAGCATGCATGCTTCTGCTACTGGTTCTACATCACACTCTCTTCCGCAAACAGCGAAACGCTTTGACTCCGTGAATTTCGCGGCATTCCGACTTCGATGCCCCGGTTGCCGAAATTCAGTTGCCTTTGAATTTCGGGTGATCCCTATTGAGCATGGATGCTTCTGCTACTTGTTCTACAACACACTGCCTTCCGCAAAGGTCGTAACGCTTTGACTCGGTAAGTTGCGCGGCATTCCGACTTCGATGCCCCAGTTGCCGAAATTCAGTCGCCTTTGAATTTCGAGTGATCCCTCTTGAGCATGTATGCTTCTGCTACTTGTTCTACACCACACTTCCTTCCGCAAACGGCGAAACGCTTTGACTCCGTGAGTTTCGCGGCATTTCCGACTTCGATGCCCCAGTTGCCGAAATTCAGCCGCCTTTGAATTTCGGGTGATCCCTCTTGAGCATGTATGCTTCTGCTACTTGTTGTACAGCACACTGCCTTCCGCAAAGGGCGTAACGCTTTGACTCAGTAAGTTTCGCGGCATTCCGACTTCGATGCCCCGGTTGCCGAAATTCAGTCGCCTTTGAATTTCGGGTGATCCCTCTTGAGCATGTATGCTTCTGCTACTTGTTCTACATCACACTCGCTTCCGCAAACAGCGAAACGCTTTGACTCCGTGAGTTTCGCGGCATTCCGACTTCGATGCCCCGGTTGCCGAAATTCAGTTGCCTTTGAATTTCAGGTGATCCCTCTTGAGCATGTATGCTTCTGCTACTTGTTCTACATCACACTCGCTTCCGCAAACAGCGAAACGCTTTGACTCCGTGAGTTTCGCGGCATTCCGACTTCGATGCACCGGTTGCCGAAATTCAGTTGCCTTTGAATTTCGGGAGATCCCTCTTGAGCATGTATGCTTCTGCTATTTGTTCTACATAACACTCGCTCCCGCAAACAGCGAAACGCTTTGACTCCGTGAGTTTTCGCGGCATTCCGACTTCGATGCCCCGGTTGCCAAAATTCAGTCGCCTATGAATTTCGGGTGATCCCTCTTGAGCATGTATGCTTCTGCTACTTGTTCTACAACACACTGCCTTCCACAAAGGTCGTAACGCTTTGACTCGGTAAGTTGCGCGGCATTCCGACTTCGATGCCCCAGTTGCCGAAATTCAGTCGCCTTTGAATTTCGGGTGATCCCTCTTGAGCATGTATGCTTCTGCTACTTGTTCTACACCACACTTCCTTCTGCAAACGGCGAAACGATTTGACTCCGTGAGTTTCGCGGCATTCCGACTTCGATTGCCCCTGTTGCCGAAATTCAGTTGCCTTTGAATTTCGGGTGATCCCTCTTGAGCATGCATGCTTCTGCTACTTGTTCTACATCACACTTCCTTCCGCAAACGGCGAAACGCTTTGACTCGGTGAGTTTCGCGACATTCCTACTTCGATGCCCCGGTTGCCGAAATTCAGTTGCCTTTGAATTTCGGGTGATCCCTGCTTGAGCATGTATGCTTCTGCTACTTGTTCTACACCACACTGCCTTCCGCAAAGGGCGTAACGCTTTGACTCGGTGAGTTTCCCGGCATTCCAACTTCGATGCCCCGGTTGCCGAAATTCAGTTGCCTTTGAATTTCGGGTGATCCCTCTTGAGCATGCATGCTTCTGCTACTGGTTCTACATCACACTCTCTTCCGCAAACAGCGAAACGCTTTGACTCCGTGAGTTTCGCGGCATTCCGACTTCGATGCCCCGGTTTCCGAAATTCAGTTGCCTTTGAATTTCAGGTGATCCCTCTTGAGCATGTATGCTTCTGCTATTTGTTCTACATAACACTCGCTCCCGCAAACAGCGAAACTCTTTGACTCCGTGAGTTTCGCGGCATTCCGACTTCGATGCCCTGGTTGCTGAAATTCAGTTGCCTTTGAATTTCGGGTGATCCGTCTTGAGCATGTATGCTTCTGCTATTTGTTCTACATAACACTCGCTCCCGCAAACAGCGAAACGCTTTGACTCCGTGAGTTTCACGGCATTCCGACTTCGATGCCCCTGTTGCCGAAATTCAGTTGCCTTTGAATTTCGGGTGATCCCTCTTGAGCATGCATGCTTCTGCTACTTGTTCTACATCACACTTCCTTCCGCAAACGGCGAAACGCTTTGACTCGGTGAGTTTCGCGGCATTCCTACTTCGATGCCCCGGTTGCCGAAATTCAGTTGCCTTTGAATATCGGGTGATCCCTCTTGAGCATGTATGCTTCTGCTACTTGTTCTATACCACACTGCCTTCCGCAAAGGGCGTAACGCTTTGACTCGGTGAGTTTCCCGGCATTCCAACTTCGATGCCCCGGTTGCCGAAATTCAGTTGCCTTTGAATTTCGGGTGATCCCTCTTGAGCATGCATGCTTCTGCTACTGGTTCTACATCACACTCTCTTCCGCAAACAGCGAAACGCTTTGACTCCGTGACTTTCGCGGCATTCCGACTTCGATGCCCCGGTTTCCGAAATTCAGTTGCCTTTGAATTTCAGGTGATCCCTCTTGAGCATGTATGCTTCTGCTATTTGTTCTACATAACACTCGCTCCCGCAAACAGCGAAACTCTTTGACTCCGTGAGTTTCGTGGCATTCCGACTTCGATGCCCTGGTTGCTGAAATTCAGTGGCCTTTGAATTTCAGGTGATCCCTCTTGAGCATGTATGCTTCTGCTATTTGTTCTACATAACACTCGCTCCCGCAAACAGCGAAACGCTTTCGCAAACAGCGAAACGCTTTGACTCCGTGAGTTTCACGGCATTCCGACTTCGATGCCCCAGTTGCCGAAATTCAGTCGCCTTTGAATTTCGGGTGATCCCTCTTGAGCATGTATGCTTCTGCTACTTGTTCTACGTCACACTTGCTTCCGCAAACAGCGAAACGCTTTGACTCCGTGAGTTTCGCGGCATTCCGTCTTCGATGCCCCGGTTGCCGAAATTCAGTTGCCTTTGAATTTCAGGTGATCCCTCTTGAGCATGTATGCTTCTGCTATTTGTTCTACATAACACTCGCTCCCGCAAACAGCTAAACGCTTTGACTCCGTGAGTTTCGCGGCATTCCGACTTCGATGCCCCGGTTGCCAAAATTCAGCCGCCTTTGAATTTCGGGTGATCCGTCTTGAGCATGTATGCTTCTGCTACTTGTTCTACACCACACTTCCTTCCGCAAACGGCAAAACACTTTGACTGATTGAGTTTCGCGGCATTCCGACTTCGATGCCCCTGTTGCCGAAATTCAGTTGCCTTTGAATTTCGGGTGATCCCTCTTGAGCATGTATGCTTCTGCTACTTGTTCTACAACACACTACCTTCCGCAAAGGGCGTAACGCTTTGACTAGGTAAGTTTCGCGGCATTCCGACTTCGATGCCACTGTTGCCGAAATTCAGTTGCCTTTGAATTTCGGGTGATCCCTTTGAGCATGCATGCTTCTGCTACTTATTCTACATCACACTTCCTTCCGCAAAGGGCGTAACGCTTTGACTCGGTGAGTTTCCCGGCATTCCAACTTCGATGCCCCGGTTGCCGAAATTCAGTTGCCTTTGAATTTCGGGTGATCCCTCTTGAGCATGCATGCTTCTGCTACTGGTTCTACATCACACTCTCTTCCGCAAACAGCGAAACGCTTTGACTCCGTGAGTTTCGCGGCATTCCGACTTCGATGCCCCGGTTTCCGAAATTCAGTTGCCTTTGAATTTCAGGTGATCCCTCTTGAGCATGTATGCTTCTGCTATTTGTTCTACATAACACTCGCTCCCGCAAACAGCGAAACTCTTTGACTCCGTGAGTTTCGCGGCATTCCGACTTCGATGCCCTGGTTGCCGAAATTCAGTGGCCTTTGAATTTCGGGTGATCCCTCTTGAGCATGTATGCTTCTGCTATTTGTTCTACATAACACTCGCTCCCGCAAACAGCGAAACGCTTTGACTCGGTAAGTTTCGCGGCATTCCGACTTCGATGCCCCAGTAGCCGAAATTCAGTCGCCTTTGAATTTCGGGTGATCCCTCTTGAGTATGTATGCTTCTGCTACTTGTTCTACACCACACTTCCTTCCGCAAACGGCGAAACGCTTTGACTCAGTGAGTTTCGCGGCATTCCGACTGCGATGCCCCAGTTGCCGAAATTCAGTTGCCTTTGAATTTTGGGTGATCCCTCTTGAGCATGCATGCTTCTGCTACTTGTTCTACATCACACTTCCTTCCGCACACGGCGAAACGCTTTGACTCGGTGAGTTTCGCGACATTCCTACTTCGATGCCCCGATTGCCGAAATTCAGTTGCCTTTGAATTTCGGGTGATCCCTCTTGAGCATGTATGCTTCTGCTACTTGTTCTACACCACACTGCCTTCCGCAAAGGGCGTAACGCTTTGACTCGGTGAGTTTCCCGGCATTCTGACTTCGATGCCCCGGTTGACGAAATTCAGTTGCCTTTGAATTTCGGGTGATCCCTCTTGAGCATGCATGCTTCTGCTACTGGTTCTACATCACACTCTCTTCCGCAAACAGCGAAACGCTTTGACTCCGTGAATTTCGCGGCATTCCGACTTCGATGCCCCGGTTGCCGAAATTCAGTTGCCTTTGAATTTCGGGTGATCCCTATTGAGCATGGATGCTTCTGCTACTTGTTCTACAACACACTGCCTTCCGCAAAGGTCGTAACGCTTTGACTCGGTAAGTTGCGCGGCATTCCGACTTCGATGCCCCAGTTGCTGAAATTCAGTCGCCTTTGAATTTCGGGTGATCCCTCTTGAGCATGTATGCTTCTGCTACTTGTTCTACACCACACTTCCTTCCGCAAACGGCGAAACGCTTGACTCCGTGAGTTTCGCGGCATTCCGACTTCGATGCCGGCCGGTTGCCGAAATTCAGCGGCGCCTTTGAATTTCGGGTGATCCCTCTTGAGCATGTATGCTTCTGCTCCTTGTTGTACAGCACACTGCCTTCCGCAAAGGGCGTAACGCTTTGACTCAGTAAGTTTTGCGGCATTCGACTTCGATGCCCGGTTGCCGGAAATTCAGTCGCCTTTGAATTTCGGGTGATCCCTCTTGAGCATGTATGCTTCTGCTACTGTGTTCTACATCACACTTCGCTTCCGCAAACAGCAAAAACGCTTTGACTCCGTGAGTTTCGCGGCATTCCGACTTCGATGCCCCGGTTGCCGCGTGGAAATTCAGTTGCCTTTTGAATTTCAGGTGATGCCTCTTGAGCATGTATTGCTTCTGCTACTTGTTCTACATCACACTCGCTTCCGCAAACAGCGAAACGGCTTTGACTCCGGTGAGTTTCGCGGCAGGTTTCCGACTTCGATGCCCCGGTTGCCGAAATTCAGTTGCCTTTGAATTTCAGGAGATCCCTCTTGAGCATGTATGCTTCTGCTATTTGTTCTACATAACACTGGCTCCCGCAAACAGCGAAACGCTTTGACTCCGTGAGTTTCGCGGCATCCCGACTTCGATGCCCGGGTTTCCAAAATTCAGTCGCCTATGAATTTCGGGGTGATCCTCTTGAGCATGTATGCTTCTGCTACTTGTTCTAGGAGCGCATCACAGTTTCCTTCCGCAAACGGCGAAACGCTTTGACTCGGTGAGTTTCGCGGCATTCCTACTTCGATCAGCCCCCGGGGTGTGGAAAAATTCAGTTGCCTTTGAATTTTCGGGTGATCCCTCTTGAGCATGTATGCTTCTGCTACTTGTTCTACACCACACTGCCTTCTGCAAAGGGCGTAACGCTTTGACTCGGTGAGTTTCCCGGCATTCCAACTTCGATGCCCCGGTTGCCGAAATTCAGTTGCCTTTGAATTTCGGGTGATCCCTCTTGAGCATGCATGCTTCTGCTACTGGTTCTACATCACACTCTCTTCCGCAAACAGCGAAACGCTTTGACTCCGTGAGTTTCGCGGCATTCCGACTTCGATGCCCCGGTTTCCGAAATTCAGTCGCCTTTGAATTTCAGGTGATCCCTCTTGAGCATGTATGCTTCTGCTATTTGTTCTACATAACACTCGCTCCCGCAAACAGCGAAACGCTTTGACTCCGTGAGTTTCGCGGCATTCCGACTTCGATGCCCCGGTTGCCAAAATTCAGTCTCCTACGCTTTGACTCCGTGAGTTTCGCGGCATTCCGACTTCGATGCCCCGGTTTCCGAAATTCAGTTGCCTTTGAATTTCAGGTGATCCCTCTTGAGCATGTATGCTTCTGCTATTTGTTCTACATAACACTCGCTCCCGCAAACAGCGAAACGCTTTGACTCCGTGAGTTTCGCGGCATTCCGACTTCGATGCCCCGGTTGCCAAAATTCAGTCGCCTATGAATTTCGGGTGATCCCTCTTGAGCATGTATGCTTCTGCTACTTGTTCTACACCACACTGCCTTCCACAAAGGTCGTAACGCTTTGACTCGGTAAGTTGCGCGGCATTCCGACTTCGATGCCCCAGTTGCCGAAATTCAGTCGCCTTTGAATTTCAAATGATCCCTCTTGAGCATGTACGCTTCTGCTACTTGTTCTACACCACACTTCCTTCTGCAAACGGCGAAACGATTTGACTCCGTGAGTTTCGCGGCATTCCGACTTCGATGCCCCTGTTGCCGAAATTCAGTTGCCTTTGAATTTCGGGTGATTCCTCTTGAGCATGCATGCTTCTGCTACTTGTTCTACATCACACTTCCTTCCGCAAACGGCGAAACGCTTTGACTCGGTGAGTTTCGCGGCATTCCTACTTCGATGCCCCGGTTGCCGAAATTCAGTTGCCTTTGAATTTCGGGTGATCCCTCTTGAGCATGTATGCTTCTGCTACTTGTTCTACACCACACTTCCTTCCGCAAAGGGCGTAACGCTTTGACTCGGTGAGTTTCCCGGCATTCCAACTTCGATGCCCCGGTTGCCGAAATTCAGTTGCCTTTGAATTTCGGGTGATCCCTCTTGAGCATGCATGCTTCTGCTACTGGTTCTACATCACACTCTCTTCCGCAAACAGCGAAACGCTTTGACTCCGTGAGTTTCGCGGCATTCCTACTTCGATGCCCCGGTTGCCGAAATTCAGTTGCCTTTGAATTTTGGGTGATCCCTCTTGAGCATGCATGCTTCTGCTACTTGTTCTACAACACACTTCCTTCCGCAAAGGGCGTAACGCTTTGACTCGATAAGTTTCCCAGCATTCCGACTTTGATGCCTCGGTCGCCGAAATTTAGTTGCCTTTGAATTTCGGGTGATCCCTCTTGAGCATGTATGCTTCTGCTACTTGTTCTACATCACACTACCTTCCTCAAACAGCGAAACGCTTTGACTCGGTGAGTTTTGCGGCATTCCGACTTCGATGCCTCGGTTGCCGAAATTCAGTTGCCTTTGAATTTCGGGTGATCCCTCTTGAGCATGTATGCTTCTGCTACTTGTTCTACAGCACACTGCCTTCCGCAAAGGGCGTAACGCTTTAACTCGGTGAGTTTTCAAACAGCATTCCGACTTCGAGGCCCCGGTCGCCGAAATTCAGTTGCCTTTGAATTTCGGGTGATCCCTCTTGAGCATGTATGCTTCTGCTACTTGTTCTACACCACACTTCCTTCCGCAAAGGGCGTAACGCTTTGACTGGATGAGTTTCGCGGCATTCCGACTTCGATGCCCCGGTTGCCGAAATTCAGTTGCCTTTGAATTTCGGGTGATCCCTCTTGAGCATGTATGCTTCTGCTACTTGTTCTACACCACACTGCCTTCGCAAAGTGCGTAACGCTTTGACTCGGTGAGTTTCGCGGCATTCCGACTTCGATGCCCCGGTTGCCGAAATTCAGTTGCCTTTGAATTTCGGGTGATCCCTCTTGAGCATGTATGCTTCTGCTACTTGTTCTACATCACACTTCGCTTCCGCAAACGGGCGAAACGCTTTGACTCGGTGAGTTTCGCGGCATTCCGACTTCGATCCCCGGTTGCCGAAATTCAGTTGCCTTTGAATTTCGGGTGATCCCTCTTGAGCATGTATGCTTCTGCTACTTGTTCTACATCACACTTGCTTCCGCAAACAGCGAAACGCTTTGACTCGGTGAGTTTCCGCGGCATTCCGACTTCGATGCCCCGGTTGCCGAAATTCAGTTTGCCCTTTGAATTTCGGGTGATCCCTCTTGAGCATGTATGCTTCTGCTACTTGTTCTACATCACACTTCCTTCCGCAAACGGCGAAACGCTTTGACTCGGTGAGTTTCGCTGGCATTCCGACTTCGATGCCCCGGTTGCCGAATTTCAGTTGCCTTTGAATTTCGGGTGATCCCTCTTGAGCATGTATGCTTCTGCTACTTGTTCTACATCACACTTCCTTCCGCAAAGGGCGTAACGCTTTGACTCGTTGAGTTTCGCGGCATTCCGACTTCGATGCCCCGGTTGCCGAAATTCAGTTGCCTTTGAATTTCGGGTGATCCCTCTTGAGCATGTATGCTTCTGCTACTTGTTCTACAGCACACTTCCTTCCGCAAACAGCGAAACGCTTTGACTCGGTGAGTTTCGCGCATTCCGACTTCGATGCCAGTTGCCGAAATTCAGTTGCCTTTGAATTTCGGGTGATCCCTCTTGAGCATGTATGCTTTCTGCTACTTGTTCTACATCACACTTCCTTCCGCAAAGGCGAAACGCTTTGACTCGGTGAGTTTCCGCGGCATTCCGACTTCGATGCCCCGGTTGCCGAAATTCAGTTGCTTTGAATTTCGGGTGATCCCTCTTGAGCATGTATGCTTCTGCTACTTGTTTCTACATTCTTCGCAAATAGCGTAACGCTTTGACTCGATGAGTTTCGCGGCATTCCGACTTGGATTCCCCGGTTGCCGAAATTCAGTTGCCTTTGAATTTCGGGTGATCCCTCTTGAGCATGTATGCTTCTGCTACTTGTTCTACATCACACTTCCTTCCGCAAAGGGCGAAAACGCTTTGACTCGGTGAGTTTCGCGGCATTCCGACTTCGATGCCCCGGTTGCCGAAATTCAGTTGCCTTTGAATTTCGGGTGATCCCTCTTGAGCATGTATGCTTCTGCTACTTGTTCTACATCACACTTCCTTCCGCAAAGGGCGAAACGCTTTGACTCGGTGAGTTTCGCGGCATTCCGACTTTCGATGCCCCGGTTGCCGAAATTCAGTTGCCTTTGAATTTCGGGTGATCCCTCTTGAGCATGTATGCTTCTGCTACTTGTTCTACACCACACTTCCTTCCGCAAACAGCGAAACGCTTTGACTCGGTGAGTTTCGCGGCATTCCGACTTTCGATGCCCCGGTTGCCGAAATTCAGTTGCCTTTGAATTTCGGGTGATCCCTCTTGAGCATGTATGCTTCTGCTACTTGTTCTACATCACACTTCCTTCCGCAAACGGCGAAACGCTTTGACTCGGTGAGTTTCGCGGCATTCCGACTTCGATGCCCCGGTTGCCGAAATTCAGTTGCCTTTGAATTTCGGGTGATCCCTCTTGAGCATGTATGCTTCTGCTACTTGTTCTACATCACACTTCCTTCCGCAAACACGGCGAAACGCTTTGACTCGGTGAGTTTCGCGGCATTCCGACTTCGATGCCCCGGTTGCCGAAATTCAGTTGCCTTTGAATTTCGGGTGATCCCTCTTGAGCATGTATGCTTCTGCTACTTGTTCTACACCACACTTCCTTCCGCAAAGCGAAACGCTTTGACTCGGTGAGTTTCGCGGCATTCCGACTTTCGATGCCCCGGTTGCCGAAATTCAGTTGCCTTTGAATTTCGGGTGATCCCTCTTGAGCATGTATGCTTCTGCTACTTGTTCTACATCACACTTCCTTCCGCAAACGGCGAAACGCTTTGACTCGGTGAGTTTTCGCGGCATTCCGACTTCGATGCCCCGGTTGCGAAATTCAGTTGCCTTTGAATTTCGGGTGATCCCTCTTGAGCATGTATGCTTCTGCTACTTGTTCTACACCACACTTCCTTCCGCAAACGGCGAAACGCTTTGACTCGGTGAGTTTCGCGGCATTCCGACTTCGATGCCCCGGTTGCCGAAATTCAGTTGCCTTTGAATTTCGGGTGATCCCTCTTGAGCATGTATGCTTCTGCTACTTGTTCTACATCACACTTCCTTCCGCAAAGGGCGTAACGCTTTGACTCGGTGAGTTTCGCGGCATTCCGACTTCGATGCCCCGGTTGCCGAAATTCAGTTGCCTTTGAATTTCGGGTGATCCCTCTTGAGCATGTATGCTTCTGCTACTTGTTCTACATCACACTTCCTTCCGCAAAAGCGTAACGCTTTGACTCGGTGAGTTTCACGGCATTCCGACTTCGATGCCCCGGTTGCCGAAATTCAGTTGCCTTTGAATTTCGGGTGATCCCTCTTGAGCATGTATGCTTCTGCTACTTGTTCTACACCACACTTCCTTCCGCAAAGGGCGTAACGCTTTGACTCGGTGAGTTTCGCGGCATTCCGACTTCGATGCCCCGGTTGCCGAAATTCAGTTGCCTTTGAATTTCGGGTGATCCCTCTTGAGCATGTATGCTTCTGCTACTTGTTCTACACCACACTTCTTCCGCAAAGCGAAACGCTTTGACTCCGTTGAGTTTTCGCGGCATTCCGACTTCGATGCCCGGTTGCCGAATTCAGTTGCCTTTGAATTTCGGGTGATCCCTCTTGAGCATGTATGCTTCTGCTACTTGTTCTACATCACACTTCCTTCTAAACAGCGAAACGCTTTTGACTCGGTGAGTTTCGCGGCATTCCGACTTCGATGCCCCGGTTGCCGAAATTCAGTTGCCTTTGAATTTCGGGTGATCCTCTTGAGCATGTATGCTTCTGCTACTTGTTCTACATCACACTTCCTTCCGCAAAAGGGCGAAACGCTTTGACTCGGTGAGTTTTCGCGGCATTCCGACTTCGATGCCCCGGTTGCCGAAATTCAGTTGCCTTTGAATTTCGGGTGATCCCTCTTGAGCATGTATGCTTCTGCTACTTGTTCTACATCACACTTCCTTCCGCAAACAGGGCGAAACGCTTTGACTCGGTGAGTTTCGCGGCATTCCGACTTCGATGCCCCGGTTGCCGAAATTCAGTTGCCTTTGAATTTCGGGTGATCCCTCTTGAGCATGTATGCTTCTGCTACTTGTTCTACATCACACTTCCTTCCGCAAACAGCGAAACGCTTTGACTCGTGAGTTTCGCGGCATTCCGACTTCGATGCCCCGGTTGCCGAAATTCAGTTGCCTTTGAATTTCGGGTGATCCCTCTTGAGCATGTATGCTTCTGCTACTTGTTCTACATCACACTTCCTTCCGCAAACGGCGAAACGCTTTGACTCGGTGAGTTTCGCGGCATTCCGACTTCGATGCCCCGGTTGCCGAAATTCAGTTGCCTTTGAATTTCGGGTGATCCCTCTTGAGCATGTATGCTTCTGCTACTTGTTCTACATCACACTTCCTTCCGCAACAGCGAAACGCTTTGACTCGGTGAGTTTCGCGGCATTCCGACTTCGATGCCCCGGTTGCCGAAATTCAGTTGCCTTTGAATTTCGGGTGATCCCTCTTGAGCATGTATGCTTCTGCTACTTGTTCTACATCACACTTCCTTCCGCAAAAGCGAAACGCTTTGACTCGATGAGTTTCGCGGCATTCCGACTTCGATGCCCCGGTTGCCGAAATTCAGTTGCCTTTGAATTTCGGGTGATCCCTCTTGAGCATGTATGCTTCTGCTACTTGTTCTACATCACACTTCCTTCCGCAAAGCGAAACGCTTTGACTCGGTGAGTTTTCGCGGCATTCCGACTTCGATGCCCCGGTTGCCGAAATTCAGTTGCCTTTGAATTTCGGGTGATCCCTCTTGAGCATGTATGCTTCTGCTACTTGTTCTACATCACACTTCCTTCCGCAAAAGCGAAACGCTTTGACTCGGTGAGTTTCGCGGCATTCCGACTTCGATGCCCCGGTTGCCGAAATTCAGTTGCCTTTGAATTTCGGGTGATCCCTCTTGAGCATGTATGCTTCTGCTACTTGTTCTACATCACACTTCCTTCCGCAAAGGGCGTAACGCTTTGACTCGGTGAGTTTCGCGGCATTCCGACTTCGATGCCCCGGTTGCCGAAATTCAGTTGCCTTTGAATTTCGGGTGATCCCTCTTGAGCATGTATGCTTCTGCTACTTGTTCTACATCACACTTCCTTCCGCAAAAAACGCTTTGACTCGGTGAGTTTCGCGGCATTCCGACTTCGATGCCCCGGTTGCCGAAATTCAGTTGCCTTTGAATTTCGGGTGATCCCTCTTGAGCATGTATGCTTCTGCTACTTGTTCTACACCACACTTCCTTCCGCAAAGGGCGTAACGCTTTGACTCGGTGAGTTTCGCGGCATTCCGACTTCGATGCCCCGGTTGCCGAAATTCAGTTGCCTTTGAATTTCGGGTGATCCCTCTTGAGCATGTATGCTTCTGCTACTTGTTCTACATCACACTTCCTTCCGCAAAAGGGCGAAACGCTTTGACTCGGTGAGTTTCGCGGCATTCCGACTTCGATGCCCCGGTTGCCGAAATTCAGTTGCCTTTGAATTTCGGGTGATCCCTCTTGAGCATGTATGCTTCTGCTACTTGTTCTACATCACACTTCCTTCCGCAAAGCGAACGCTTTGACTCGGTGAGTTTTCCGCGGCATTCCGACTTCGATGCCCCGGTTGCCGAAATTCAGTTGCCTTTGAATTTCGGGTGATCCCTCTTGAGCATGTATGCTTCTGCTACTTGTTCTACATCACACTTCCTTCCGCAAAGGGCGTAACGCTTTGACTCGGTGAGTTTCGCGGCATTCCGACTTCGATGCCCCGGTTGCCGAAATTCAGTTGCCTTTGAATTTCGGGTGATCCCTCTTGAGCATGTATGCTTCTGCTACTTGTTCTACACCACACTTCCTTCCGCAAAAGCGAAACGCTTTGACTCGGTGAGTTTCGCGGCATTCCGACTTTCGATGCCCCGGTTGCCGAAATTCAGTTGCCTTTGAATTTCGGGTGATCCCTCTTGAGCATGTATGCTTCTGCTACTTGTTCTACATCACACTTCCTTCCGCAAAGGGCGAAACGCTTTGACTCGGTGAGTTTCGCGGCATTCCGACTTCGATGCCCCGGTTGCCGAAATTCAGTTGCCTTTGAATTTCGGGTGATCCCTCTTGAGCATGTATGCTTCTGCTACTTGTTCTACATCACACTTCCTTCCGCAAACGGCGAAACGCTTTGACTCGTGAGTTTCGCGGCATTCCGACTTCGATGCCCCGGTTGCCGAAATTCAGTTGCCTTTGAATTTCGGGTGATCCCTCTTGAGCATGTATGCTTCTGCTACTTGTTCTACATCACACTTCCTTCCGCAAAGGGCGTAACGCTTTGACTCGATGAGTTTCGCGGCATTCCGACTTCGATGCCCCGGTTGCCGAAATTCAGTTGCCTTTGAATTTCGGGTGATCCCTCTTGAGCATGTATGCTTCTGCTACTTGTTCTACACACACTTCCTTCCGCAACAGCGAAACGCTTTGACTCGGTGAGTTTCGCGGCATTCCGACTTCGATGCCCCGGTTGCCGAAATTCAGTTGCCTTTGAATTTCGGGTGATCCCTCTTGAGCATGTATGCTTCTGCTACTTGTTCTACACCACACTTCCTTCCGCAAAGGGCGTAACGCTTTGACTCGGTGAGTTTCGCGGCATTCCGACTTCGATGCCCCAGTTGCCGAAATTCAGTTGCCTTTGAATTTCGGGTGATCCCTCTTGAGCATGTATGCTTCTGCTACTTGTTCTACATCACACTTCCTTCCGCAAAGGGCGAAACGCTTTGACTCGGTGAGTTTCGCGGCATTCCGACTTCGATGCCCCGGTTGCCGAAATTCAGTTGCCTTTGAATTTCGGGTGATCCCTCTTGAGCATGTATGCTTCTGCTACTTGTTCTACATCACACTTCCTTCCGCAAACAGCGAAACGCTTTGACTCGGTGAGTTTCGCGGCATTCCGACTTCGATGCCCCGGTTGCCGAAATTCAGTTGCCTTTGAATTTCGGGTGATCCCTCTTGAGCATGTATGCTTCTGCTACTTGTTCTACATCACACTTCCTTCCGCAAAGGCGAAACGCTTTGACTCGGTGAGTTTTCGCGGCATTCCGACTTCGATGCCCCGGTTGCCGAAATTCAGTTGCCTTTGAATTTCGGGTGATCCCTCTTGAGCATGTATGCTTCTGCTACTTGTTCTACATCACACTTCCTTCCGCAAAACAGCGAAACGCTTTGACTCGGTGAGTTTCGCGCATTCCGACTTCGATGCCCCGGTTGCCGAAATTCAGTTGCCTTTGAATTTCGGGTGATCCCTCTTGAGCATGTATGCTTCTGCTACTTGTTCTACATCACACTTCCTTCCGCAAAGGGCGTAACGCTTTGACTCGGTGAGTTTCGCGGCATTCCGACTTCGATGCCCCGGTTGCCGAAATTCAGTTGCCTTTGAATTTCGGGTGATCCCTCTTGAGCATGTATGCTTCTGCTACTTGTTCTACATCACACTTCCTTCCGCAAAACGGCGAAACGCTTTGACTCGGTGAGTTTCGCGGCATTTCCGACTTCGATGCCCCGGTTGCCGAAATTCAGTTGCCTTTGAATTTCGGGTGATCCCTCTTGAGCATGTATGCTTCTGCTACTTGTTCTACATCACACTTCCTTCCGCAAACGGCGAAACGCTTTGACTCGGTGAGTTTCGCGGCATTCCGACTTCGATGCCCCGGTTGCCGAAATTCAGTTGCCTTTGAATTTCGGGTGATCCCTCTTGAGCATGTATGCTTCTGCTACTTGTTCTACATCACACTTCCTTCCGCAAAGGGCGAAACGCTTTGACTCGGTGAGTTTCGCGGCATTCCGACTTCGATGCCCCGGTTGCCGAAATTCAGTTGCCTTTGAATTTCGGGTGATCCCTCTTGAGCATGTATGCTTCTGCTACTTGTTCTACATCACACTTCCTTCCGCAAACAGCGAAACGCTTTGACTCGGTGAGTTTCGCGGCATTCCGACTTCGATGCCCCGGTTGCCGAAATTCAGTTGCCTTTGAATTTCGGGTGATCCCTCTTGAGCATGTATGCTTCTGCTACTTGTTCTACATCACACTTCCTTCCGCAAACAGCGAAAACGCTTTGACTCGGTGAGTTTCGCGGCATTCCGACTTCGATGCCCCGGTTGCCGAAATTCAGTTGCCTTTGAATTTCGGGTGATCCCTCTTGAGCATGTATGCTTCTGCTACTTGTTCTACATCACACTTCCTTCCGCAAACAGCGAAACGCTTTGACTCGTGAGTTTCGCGGCATTCCGACTTCGATGCCCCGGTTGCCGAAATTCAGTTGCCTTTGAATTTCGGGTGATCCCTCTTGAGCATGTATGCTTCTGCTACTTGTTCTACATCACACTTCCTTCCGCAAACAGCGAAACGCTTTGACTCGGTGAGTTTCGCGGCATTCCGACTTCGATGCCCCGGTTGCCGAAATTCAGTTGCCTTTGAATTTCGGGTGATCCCTCTTGAGCATGTATGCTTCTGCTACTTGTTCTACACCACACTTCCTTCCGCAAAGGGCGAAACGCTTTGACTCGGTGAGTTTCGCGGCATTCCGACTTCGATGCCCCGGTTGCCGAAATTCAGTTGCCTTTGAATTTCGGGTGATCCCTCTTGAGCATGTATGCTTCTGCTACTTGTTCTACACCACACTTCCTTCCGCAAAGGGCGAAACGCTTTGACTCGGTGAGTTTCGCGGCATTCCGACTTCGATGCCCCGGTTGCCGAAATTCAGTTGCCTTTGAATTTCGGGTGATCCCTCTTGAGCATGTATGCTTCTGCTTTCCGCAAACGAAACGCTTTGACTCGGTGAGTTTCGCGGCATTCCGACTTCGATGCCCCGGTTGCCGAATTCAGTTGCCTTTGAATTTCGGGTGATCCCTCTTGAGCATGTATGCTTCTGCTACTTGTTCTACACCACACTTCCTTCCGCAAACGGCGAAACGCTTTGAATCCGTGAGTTTCGCGGCATTCCGACTTCGATGCCCCGGTTGCCGAAATTCAGTTGCCTTTGAATTTCGGGTGATCCCTCTTGAGCATGTATGCTTCTGCTACTTGTTCTACATCACACTTCCTTCCGCAAAGAGCGTAACGCTTTGACTCGGTGAGTTTCGCGGCATTCCGACTTCGATGCCCCGGTTGCCGAAATTCAGTTGCCTTTGAATTTCGGGTGATCCCTCTTGAGCATGTATGCTTCTGCTACTTGTTCTACACCACACTTCCTTCCGCAAAGGGCGAAACGCTTTGACTCGTGAGTTTCGCGGCATTCCGACTTCGATGCCCCGGTTGCCGAAATTCAGTTGCCTTTGAATTTCGGGTGATCCCTCTTGAGCATGTATGCTTCTGCTACTTGTTCTACATCACACTTCCTTCCGCAAAAGGGCGAAACGCTTTGACTCGTGAGTTTCGCGGCATTCCGACTTCGATGCCCCGGTTGCCGAAATTCAGTTGCCTTTGAATTTCGGGTGATCCCTCTTGAGCATGTATGCTTCTGCTACTTGTTCTACATCACACTTCCTTCCGCAAAGGCGAAACGCTTTGACTCGGTGAGTTTCGCGGCATTCCGACTTCGATGCCCCGGTTGCCGAAATTCAGTTGCCTTTGAATTTCGGGTGATCCCTCTTGAGCATGTATGCTTCTGCTACTTGTTCTACATCACACTTCCTTCCGCAAAGCGAAACGCTTTGACTCGTGAGTTTCGCGGCATTCCGACTTCGATGCCCCGGTTGCCGAAATTCAGTTGCCTTTGAATTTCGGGTGATCCCTCTTGAGCATGTATGCTTCTGCTACTTGTTCTACATCACACTTCGCTTCCGCAAACAGCGAAACGCTTTGACTCGGTGAGTTTCGCGGCATTCCGACTTCGATGCCCCGGTTGCCGAAATTCAGTTGCCTTTGAATTTCGGGTGATCCCTCTTGAGCATGTATGCTTCTGCTACTTGTTCTACAGCACACTTCCTTCCGCAAAGGGCGTAACGCTTTGACTCGGTGAGTTTCGCGGCATTCCGACTTCGATGCCCCGGTTGCCGAAATTCAGTTGCCTTTGAATTTCGGGTGATCCCTCTTGAGCATGTATGCTTCTGCTACTTGTTCTACACCACACTTCCTTCCGCAAAGGGCGAAACGCTTTGACTCGTGAGTTTCGCGGCATTCCGACTTCGATGCCCCGGTTGCCGAAATTCAGTTGCCTTTGAATTTCGGGTGATCCCTCTTGAGCATGTATGCTTCTGCTACTTGTTCTACATCACACTTCCTTCCGCAAAAGCGAAACGCTTTGACTCGGTGAGTTTCGCGGCATTCCGACTTCGATGCCCCGGTTGCCGAAATTCAGTTGCCTTTGAATTTCGGGTGATCCCTCTTGAGCATGTATGCTTCTGCTACTTGTTCTACACCACACTTCCTTCCGCAAAGGGCGTAACGCTTTGACTCGGTGAGTTTCGCGGCATTCCGACTTCGATGCCCCGGTTGCCGAAATTCAGTTGCCTTTGAATTTCGGGTGATCCCTCTTGAGCATGTATGCTTCTGCTACTTGTTCTACATCACACTTCCTTCCGCAAAGGGCGAAACGCTTTGACTCGGTGAGTTTCGCGGCATTCCGACTTCGATGCCCCGGTTGCCGAAATTCAGTTGCCTTTGAATTTCGGGTGATCCCTCTTGAGCATGTATGCTTCTGCTACTTGTTCTACATCACACTTCCTTCCGCAAACGGCGAAACGCTTTGACTCGGTGAGTTTCGCGGCATTCCGACTTCGATGCCCCGGTTGCCGAAATTCAGTTGCCTTTGAATTTCGGGTGATCCCTCTTGAGCATGTATGCTTCTGCTACTTGTTCTACACCACACTTCCTTCCGCAAAGGGCGAAACGCTTTGACTCGGTGAGTTTCGCGGCATTCCGACTTCGATGCCCCGGTTGCCGAAATTCAGTTGCCTTTGAATTTCGGGTGATCCCTCTTGAGCATGTATGCTTCTGCTACTTGTTCTACATCACACTTCCTTCCGCAAAGGGCGAAACGCTTTGACTCGGTGAGTTTTCGCGGCATTCCGACTTCGATGCCCCGGTTGCCGAAATTCAGTTGCCTTTGAATTTCGGGTGATCCCTCTTGAGCATGTATGCTTCTGCTACTTGTTCTACATCACACTTCCTTCCGCAAACGGCGAAACGCTTTGACTCGGTGAGTTTCGCGGCATTCCGACTTCGATGCCCCGGTTGCCGAAATTCAGTTGCCTTTGAATTTCGGGTGATCCCTCTTGAGCATGTATGCTTCTGCTACTTGTTCTAAATCACACTTCCTTCCGCAAAGGGCGAAACGCTTTGACTCGGTGAGTTTCGCGGCATTCCGACTTCGATGCCCCGGTTGCCGAAATTCAGTTGCCTTTGAATTTCGGGTGATCCCTCTTGAGCATGTATGCTTCTGCTACTTGTTCTACATCACACTTCCTTCCGCAAAGGGCGAAACGCTTTGACTCGGTGAGTTTCGCGGCATTCCGACTTCGATGCCCCGGTTGCCGAAATTCAGTTGCCTTTGAATTTCGGGTGATCCCTCTTGAGCATGTATGCTTCTGCTACTTGTTCTACACCACACTTCCTTCCGCAAAAGCGAAACGCTTTGACTCGTGAGTTTTCGCGGCATTCCGACTTCGATGCCCCGGTTGCCGAAATTCAGTTGCCTTTGAATTTCGGGTGATCCCTCTTGAGCATGTATGCTTCTGCTACTTGTTCTACATCACACTTCCTTCCGCAAACAGCGAAACGCTTTGACTCGGTGAGTTTCGCGGCATTCCGACTTCGATGCCCCGGTTGCCGAAATTCAGTTGCCTTTGAATTTCGGGTGATCCCTCTTGAGCATGTATGCTTCTGCTACTTGTTCTACACCACACTTCCTTCCGCAAAGGGCGAAACGCTTTGACTCGGTGAGTTTCGCGGCATTCCGACTTCGATGCCCCGGTTGCCGAAATTCAGTTGCCTTTGAATTTCGGGTGATCCCTCTTGAGCATGTATGCTTCTGCTACTTGTTCTACATCACACTTCCTTCCGCAAACGGCGAAACGCTTTGACTCGGTGAGTTTCGCGGCATTCCGACTTCGATGCCCCGGTTGCCGAAATTCAGTTGCCTTTGAATTTCGGGTGATCCCTCTTGAGCATGTATGCTTCTGCTACTTGTTCTACATCACACTTCCTTCCGCAAACGGCGAAACGCTTTGACTCGGTGAGTTTCGCGGCATTCCGACTTCGATGCCCCGGTTGCCGAAATTCAGTTGCCTTTGAATTTCGGGTGATCCCTCTTGAGCATGTATGCTTCTGCTACTTGTTCTACATCACACTTCCTTCCGCAAAGGGCGAAACGCTTTGACTCGGTGAGTTTCGCGGCATTCCGACTTCGATGCCCCGGTTGCCGAAATTCAGTTGCCTTTGAATTTCGGGTGATCCCTCTTGAGCATGTATGCTTCTGCTACTTGTTCTACACCACACTTCCTTCCGCAAACGGCGAAACGCTTTGACTCGGTGAGTTTCGCGGCATTCCGACTTCGATGCCCCGGTTGCCGAAATTCAGTTGCCTTTGAATTTCGGGTGATCCCTCTTGAGCATGTATGCTTCTGCTACTTGTTCTACACCACACTTCCTTCCGCAAACGGCGAAACGCTTTGACTCGGTGAGTTTCGCGGCATTCCGACTTCGATGCCCCGGTTGCCGAAATTCAGTTGCCTTTGAATTTCGGGTGATCCCTCTTGAGCATGTATGCTTCTGCTACTTGTTCTACACCACACTTCCTTCCGCAAAGGGCGAAACGCTTTGACTCGGTGAGTTTCGCGGCATTCCGACTTCGATGCCCCGGTTGCCGAAATTCAGTTGCCTTTGAATTTCGGGTGATCCCTCTTGAGCATGTATGCTTCTGCTACTTGTTCTACACCACACTTCCTTCCGCAAAGGGCGAAACGCTTTGACTCGGTGAGTTTCGCGGCATTCCGACTTCGATGCCCCGGTTGCCGAAATTCAGTTGCCTTTGAATTTCGGGTGATCCCTCTTGAGCATGTATGCTTCTGCTACTTGTTCTACATCACACTTCCTTCCGCAAACAGCGAAACGCTTTGACTCGGTGAGTTTCGCGGCATTCCGACTTCGATGCCCCGGTTGCCGAAATTCAGTTGCCTTTGAATTTCGGGTGATCCCTCTTGAGCATGTATGCTTCTGCTACTTGTTCTACATCACACTTCCTTCCGCAAACAGCGAAACGCTTTGACTCCGTGAGTTTCGCGGCATTCCGACTTCGATGCCCCGGTTGCCGAAATTCAGTTGCCTTTGAATTTCGGGTGATCCCTCTTGAGCATGTATGCTTCTGCTACTTGTTCTACATCACACTTCCTTCCGCAAAAGCGAAACGCTTTGACTCGTGAGTTTCGCGGCATTCCGACTTCGATGCCCCGGTTGCCGAAATTCAGTTGCCTTTGAATTTCGGGTGATCCCTCTTGAGCATGTATGCTTCTGCTACTTGTTCTACATCACACTTCCTTCCGCAAACGGCGAAACGCTTTGACTCGGTGAGTTTCGCGGCATTCCGACTTCGATGCCCCGGTTGCCGAAATTCAGTTGCCTTTGAATTTCGGGTGATCCTTCTTGAGCATGTATGCTTCTGCTACTTGTTCTACATCACACTTCCTTCCGCAAACGTAACGCTTTGACTCGAGTTTTTCGCGGCATTCCCGACTTCGATGTTGCCGAAATTCAGTTGCCTTTGAATTTCGGGTGATCCCTCTTGAGCATGTATGCTTCTGCTACTTGTTCTACATCACACTTCCTTCCGCAAACGGCGAAACGCTTTGACTCGGTGAGTTTTCGCGGCATTCCGACTTCGATGCCCCGGTTGCCGAAATTCAGTTGCCTTTGAATTTCGGGTGATCCCTCTTGAGCATGTATGCTTCTGCTACTTGTTCTACACCACACTTCCTTCCGCAAACAGCGAAACGCTTTGACTACGTGAGTTTCGCGGCATTCCGACTTCGATGCCCCGGTTGCCGAAATTCAGTTGCCTTTGAATTTCGGGTGATCCCTCTTGAGCATGTATGCTTCTGCTACTTGTTCTACATCACACTTCCTTCCGCAAAGGCGAACGCTTTGACTGGTGAGTTTCGCGGCATTCCGACTTCGATGCCCCGGTTGCCGAAATTCAGTTGCCTTTGAATTTCGGGTGATCCCTCTTGAGCATGTATGCTTCTGCTACTTGTTCTACATCACACTTCCTTCCGCAAACGGCGAAACGCTTTGACTGGTGAGTTTCGCGGCATTCCGACTTCGATGCCCCGGTTGCCGAAATTCAGTTGCCTTTGAATTTCGGGTGATCCCTCTTGAGCATGTATGCTTCTGCTACTTGTTCTACATCACACTTCCTTCCGCAAAGGGCGAAACGCTTTGACTCCGTGAGTTTCGCGGCATTCCGACTTCGATGCCCGGTTGCCGAAATTCAGTTGCCTTTGAATTTCGGGTGATCCCTCTTGAGCATGTATGCTTCTGCTACTTGTTCTACACCACACTTCCTTCCGCAACAGCGAAACGCTTTGACTCGTGAGTTTTCGCGGCATTCCGACTTCGATGCCCCGGTTGCCGAAATTCAGTTGCCTTTGAATTTCGGGTGATCCCTCTTGAGCATGTATGCTTCTGCTACTTGTTCTACATCACACTCGCTTCCGCAAACAGCGAAACGCTTTGACTCCGTGAGTTTCGCGGCATTCCGACTTCGATGCCCCGGTTGCCGAAATTCAGTTGCCTTTGAATTTCGGGTGATCCCTCTTGAGCATGTATGCTTCTGCTACTTGTTCTACAACTTCCTTCCGCAAACAGGCGAAACGCTTTGACTCGTGAGTTTCGCGGCATTCCGACTTCGATGCCCCGGTTGCCGAAATTCAGTTGCCTTTGAATTTCGGGTGATCCCTCTTGAGCATGTATGCTTCTGCTACTTGTTCTACAGCACACTTCCTTCGCAAAGCGAAACGCTTTGACTCGGTGAGTTTCGCGGCATTCCGACTTCGATGCCCCGGTTGCCGAAATTCAGTTGCCTTTGAATTTCGGGTGATCCCTCTTGAGCATGTATGCTTCTGCTACTTGTTCTACATCACACTTCCTTCCGCAAATGGCGAAACGCTTTGACTCGGTGAGTTTCGCGGCATTCCGACTTCGATGCCCCGGTTCCGAAATTCAGTTGCCTTTGAATTTCGGGTGATCCCTCTTGAGCATGTATGCTTCTGCTACTTGTTCTACACCACACTTCCTTCCGCAACCAACGCTTTGACTCGGTGAGTTTCGCGCATTTCCGACTTCGATGCCCCGGTTGCCGAAATTCAGTTGCCTTTGAATTTCGGGTGATCCCTCTTGAGCATGTATGCTTCTGCTACTTGTTCTACATCACACTCGCTTCCGCAAACAGCGAAACGCTTTGACTCCGTGAGTTTCGCGGCATTCCGACTTCGATGCCCCGGTTGCTGAAATTCAGTTGCCTTTGAATTTCGGGTGATCCCTCTTGAGCATGTATGCTTCTGCTACTTGTTCTACATCACACAGGGCGAAACGCTTTGACTCGGTGAGTTTCGGCATTCCGACTTCGATGCCCCGGTTGCCGAAATTCAGTTGCCTTTGAATTTCGGGTGATCCCTCTTGAGCATGTATGCTTCTGCTACTTGTTCTACACCACACTTCCTTCCGCAAATGGCGAAACGCTTTGACTCGGTGAGTTTCGCGGCATTCCGACTTCGATGCCCAGGTTGCCGAAATTCAGTTGCCTTTGAATTTCGGGTGATCCCTCTTGAGCATGTATGCTTATTGTTCTAACACACACTTCCTTCCGCAAACGGCGAAACGCTTTGACTCCGGTGAGTTTTCGCGGCATTCCGACTTCGATGCCCCGGTTGCCGAAATTCAGTTGCCTTTGAATTTCGGGTGATCCCTCTTGAGCATGTATGCTTCTGCTACTTGTTCTACATCACACTTCCTTCCGCAAACAGCGAAACGCTTTGACTCGGTGAGTTTGCGGCATTCCGACTTCGATGCCCCGGTTGCCGAAATTCAGTTGCCTTTGAATTTCGGGTGATCCCTCTTGAGCATGTATGCTTCTGCTACTTGTTCTACACCACACTTCCTTCCGCAAACGGCGAAACGCTTTGACTCCGTGAGTTTCGCGGCATTCCGACTTCGATGCCCCGGTTGCCGAAATTCAGTTGCCTTTGAATTTCGGGTGATCCCTCTTGAGCATGTATGCTTCTGCTACTTGTTCTACATCACACTCGCTTCCACAAACAGCGAAAACGCTTTGACTCGTGAGTTTCGCGGCATTCCGACTTCGATGCCCCGGTTGCCAAAATTCAGTTGCCTTTGAATTTCGGGTGATCCCTCTTGAGCATGTATGCTTCTGCTACTTGTTCTACAACACACTTCCTTCCGCAAACGGCGAAACGCTTTGACTCCGTGAGTTTCGCGGCATTCCGACTTCGATGCCCGGTTGCCGAAATTCAGTTGCCTTTGAATTTCGGGTGATCCCTCTTGAGCATGTATGCTTCTGCTACTTGTTCTACATCACACTTCCTTCCGCAAAGGGCGAAAACGCTTTGACTCCGTGAGTTTTCGCGGCATTCCGACTTCGATGCCCCGGTTGCCGAAATTCAGTTGCCTTTGAATTTCGGGTGATCCCTCTTGAGCATGTATGCTTCTGCTACTTGTTCTACATCACACTTCCTTCCGCAAACGGCGAAACGCTTTGACTCGGTGAGTTTCGCGGCATTCCGACTTCGATGCCCCGGTTGCCGAAATTCAGTTGCCTTTGAATTTCGGGTGATCCCTCTTGAGCATGTATGCTTCTGCTACTTGTTCTACATCACACTTCGCTTCCGCAAACGGCGAAACGCTTTGACTCCGGTGAGTTTCGCGGCATTCCGACTTCGATGCCCCGGTTGCCGAAATTCAGTTGCCTTTGAATTTCGGGTGATCTCTCTTGAGCATGTATGCTTCTGCTACTTGTTCTACAACACACTTCCTTCCGCAAACAGCGAAACGCTTTGACTCCGTGAGTTTCGCGGCATTCCGACTTCGATGCCCCGGTTGCCGAAATTCAGTTGCCTTTGAATTTCGGGTGATCCCTCTTGAGCATGTATGCTTTCTGCTACTTGTTCTAACATCACACTTCGCTTCCGCAAACGGCGAAACGCTTTGACTCGGTGAGTTTCGCGGCATTCCGACTTCGATGCCCCGGTTGCCGAAATTCAGTTGCCTTTGAATTTCGGGTGATCCTCTTGAGCATGTATGCTTTCTGCTACTTGTTCTACATCACTTGACTCGCTTACAGCGAAACGCTTTGACTCCGTGAGTTTCGCGGCATTCCGACTTCGATGCCCCGGTTGCCGAAATTCAGTTGCCTTTGAATTTCGGGTGATCCCTCTTGAGCATGTATGCTTCTTGCTACTTGTTCTACAATCACACTTCTTCCGCAAACGGCGAAACGCTTTGACTCCGTGAGTTTCGCGGCATTCCGACTTCGATGCCCGGTTGCCGAAATTCAGTTGCCTTTGAATTTCGGGTGATCCCTCTTGAGCATGTATGCTTCTGCTACTTGTTCTACATCACACTTCGCTTCCGCAACAGCGAAACGCTTTGACTGGTGAGTTTCGCGGCATTCCGACTTCGATTGACCCGGTTGCCGAATTCAGTTGCCTTTGAATTTCGGGTGATCCCTCTTGAGCATGTATGCTTCTGCTACTTGTTCTACATCCACACTTCTCCTTCCGCAACAGGGCGAAACGCTTTGACTCGTGAGTTTCGCGGCATTTCCGACTTCGATGCCCCGGTTGCCGAAATTCAGTTGCCTTTTGAATTTCGGGTGATCCCTCTTGAGCATGTATGCTTCTGCTACTTGTTCTACATCACACTTCCTTCCGCAAACAGCGAAACGCTTTGACTCCGTGAGTTTCGCGGCATTCCGACTTCGATGCCCGGGTGCCAAAATTCAGTTGCCTTTGAATTTCGGGTGATCCCTCTTGAGCATGTATGCTTCTGCTACTTGTTCTACACCACACTTCCTTCCGCAAACCGAACCTTTGACTCCGTGAGTTTGCATTCCGACTTCGATGCCCCGGTTGCCGAAATTTCAGTTGCCGAATTTTCGATCCCTCTTCATTCTGCTACTCAGTTCCACAAACAGCGAAAAGGCCTCCGAATCGACTTTCGATCATGGTTACCGAAATTCAGTTGCCTTTGAATTTCGTGGTGCATCTTCTCTAGAGCAATGCTACTTTGTTCTATCAACACACTTCCTTCCGCAAAAACGAAACGCTTCGACTCCGTAGTTCGCGGCCATTCCGACTTCGTACGCCCGTGGGTTACCGAAATCAGTTGCGAGAAAAATTTGAGGCGGCTTGCTATTTACACATCCAAAAAAACAGCGAACGCTTTGACTCCGAAACTTCGATGAAAAAAATTTCGGGAGATTTCATGTAATAACACTACGCTCCCGACAAACAGCAAAACTCGTGATGTATAGCTTCTGCTACTTATGCTTCGCTCCCTGCAAACAGCGAAACGCTGTTGTGGACTCCGTGAATTTTTCGCGGGCATTCCGACTTCGATGCCCCCGGTTGCCGAAAATTCAGTTGCCTTTGAATTTCGGGTGATCCCTCTTGAGCATGTATGCTTCTGCTCTTGTTCTACAACAAAACCACACTTCCTTCCGCAAAAATGGCGAAACACTTTGACTGCAGTGAGTTTCGCGGCATTCCGACTTTCAGCCCTCAGGTTGCGCGAAATTCAGTTGCCTTTATTTGAATTTCGGGTGATCCCTCTTGAGCAATGTATGCTTTGCTACTGTTCTTCACCACACATTGCTTCCGCAAAAGGCGAAACGCTTTGACTCGATGAGTTTGCATTTGACTTCGATGCCCGGTTGCCGAAATTTCAGTTGCCCTTTTTGAATTTCTGAGGTGATCCCTCTTGAGCATGTATGCTTCTGCTAGTTGTTCTACATAAACACTCGCTGGTCAAACCGCAAACAGCGAAACGCTTTGACTCGGTCCCGTGAGTTTTCGCGGCATTCCGACGACTTCGATGATGCCCCCTGGTTTGCCAAAAATCAGTTGCCTTTGAATTTCGGGTGATCCCTCTTGAGCATGTAATGCTTCTGCTACTTACTTGTTTCTATGGCACCACACTTCCTT
>NW_027340131.1:1354486-1389345 GCF_005239225.2 Populus alba | reverse complement strand
TCGCACATGCCGAAACTGAATTTCCTTTGCAGCGAATTGATATTCGCTGCTGAGTTGTGCTTGTGCAGCGAAACTGTGGCACCAATAGCGATGCAGTTGTCAATGCCGAACTGGCTGCCTGCAGCGAAACAGTTGTCGCTGCCGAACTAGCAAGCCTGTTGCAGCGAACCAGTTCTCAGTGCCGAGTTTGGGCAGCCCGCAACGAACCAGTTCTCGCTGCCCGATTTCTACAATAAGCCTCCTAGGCAGGAATGACTTAAATGCTAGTAACAATTTCATGATATGATGGTGTAAAATATGGAACACTTGAATGTGAACATATGAACTCTTTGAAAAAAGTGTGATGTTATGAATATGATTCAAAAATAAAAATAAATACAACTGTGATGATTTGTGACCATTGATGTCTTAGGTTGGTTGCGGTCGGGATTGGACCATCATCAAGACAGGAAACAACCCACAGGTGGAGCAGGTAGGTGACTTGCACCTTTCTTTTTTCATAAGTTGAATCTTGAAATATTTTAACTTGAGTACTACCATATTGTTAGAACGATATTAAATTGACGAACGCTTAAATGTTGATTAAAGGTTGATTAGCTTCGGCTAATTGCATCCAAATGGTCACATGGCGGGACAAATGAGTGATAGCTTCGGCCTAATGGCATCGAACGGATGGCCGGGACAAATGAGTGATTAACTTCGGCTAATGGCATCCAAACGGATGGCCGGAGACAAAGAGTGATTAGCTTTGGCTAATAGCATCCGAACGGATTGGCCGGGATAAAGAATGATTAGAATTTAGCTAATGGCGTCCGAATGGGATGGCCGGGATGAAGGACTGATTTGCTTCGGCTAATGGCATCCAACTGATGGTCGAGACAAAGAATGATTAGCTTTGGCTAATGGCCGAATGGATGGCGGGATAAAGGAATGATTTCGCTGCCGATGCAGAAATCAGCAGCGACGCAGTTCCGTTGCCGATGCTGGATCGGCAGTGACACAGTATGCGCTGCCGATATAGAAATCGGCAGCGACCCAGTCTTCGCTGCCGATATAGAAATCGACAGTGACGCAGTTTCCGCTGCCGATTCTGGATCGGCAGCGACGCAGTCTTCGCTGCCGATACAGAAATCGGCATCGACCCAGTTTCGCTGCCGATACAGAAATCGGCAGCGACACAGTTTTCGCTGCCCATTCCTTGATCGGCAACAATGTAGTTTCTGCTGCGATTTTGGGATCTGCAGCGACGCAAACTTTCGCTATGGAATCCAGATGGATGGCCGGGACAAATGATCATGACTAGTTTCAGCGAATTGGCATCCGAAAAACTTGTGTATCTATATGTACTACTAGCTGTTACATCAAATTATAAATGTTAATGCTTTATTTAATTGCAAGACCATTAGTTACCATTATTATTATTATTAAGTATTTGCATTCTCTTAAATGTTTTGTACTGCTGCAGGGACGTCCACACCGACGAGATGTCTAGGAAACCCGATACACGGGAACCTACTTTTGCAAGGAATTATGTTACAAAACATCGACTGAACGTCAAATCTGCCAATTACCTTCAATTTACTCCTTTTTGCATCTTTCATCCAAAAGTGCCTTCAAAACAATAAAACAAAGAATATCAAGGCATTTTATATATAAAACATTAGGCAACACACTAGTTTAAATGTGGGTTGAAACTATCGAATAATATGGTTGCATCAAATACCCCCACACTTAGCTCTTGCTCGTCCTCGAGAAAGGATAGGTAAAATCAAATCAAAGTTAAATTAAATCAAAATCATTATGACCAATCTCCTAATATCCTATCAATATCAAGAATATATGCATTATAAACAAGAATAAAAAATCAAGAAGGATAAATAGTATAAATTTTCATGAATTTATTTACATGCAAACTTCAAAACTCAATTAATTGTCGGGATTTAAATGAAATCTATGCCATGCCAAAGTGATAGGTCCTCTCATTTGATATACACTCCAACACTCACGTGTTTAGGGCTTAATGTGTTTAAATCTCTCAAATTCAATCAAATGAATATGTTCTACCATAAGCTTGGTCTTCAATCTCATCTCCATTACTAACATATTACAAGCAATGCATGAATCAAAAGGTCTTATTTCCGGTTGTAATGGGGCTAAGGTTAGGTGAGGTAAAAGAGAGTAAAAGAGAAGGTTCAAACCAAAGAAAGTAGAGCATTCTAAAAAATGATATTTCAAACAAGATATTCCATCAAAGCACATAAATTTTCCATCTTTAGTCATCAATGCTTAAGAACATAAAGGAACACTTATTTCTTTCTTTCTTTCTTTCTTTCTTTTTTGTATATATATTTTTTTGTTTTTCACCTTTGGCAACTTGCCCATATTTTCATCAAGCATCACTTCTTCTTTCTTTTCACATAATTTCCAACCATAATTCCATAAGATATCACAAGTATATGCTCTACTAATCCTTGGCCAGGGGAAAGGAAAAACATATATAAAGTTAAGGCTTATACATGGATAAAGCAAAGAAAAGATAAACAAGCTCAAAAGGGCTCACTAAGGATAATATGCTTTAGGTTGGCTTTTTGGCTCAAGTGGTTAAAATTCCTATTGCCTTTATCATAATCTCCATGTATATGTGTAATGCGAATGTAATCTCAACAAGATATGAAGCAAGTTCTAGAGATGCATATCATTGAAAGAATGCACAATCAAAGAATATAATGTTGAAGGCTCAAAAGCTTACATTGGTATAACACTATAAAGTCAACATGGCATATTCTCAAAAGTCAATCCCTAAACCAATTAAACCTTAAAATTTGCATGCATACTCCTTCATTTGATTTATATCTTCATCTACTCAATTAATTCTCATAAAATAATACTCATATTCTCAAAACCAATGGAGTTAAAAAGATCAAACATAATTTTTTTTTTAAGAACAACAAAGAAAACTAAAATAAGAAAACCAAAATTCTCTCAATACCCCACACTTAAAACAAAACATTGTCCTCAATGTTGAAATAAAAGAAAAGGAACATAAGAGAATGAAAAATAAATAAATTAAAATGCAAAAAAAAATAAAGATAAGGAAAAGAAAGCAAATCTGATTTTTTTTTCTTTTTTATGCTGGGATTGCCTCCCAGCAAGCGCTTTTGTTTTATGTCATTGGCTTGACATGTAGCATGCTCATTCTTCATAGATTGGTTCAGCTAACTCTGCAGAAGCGGTGAGTTCTGCCGTCCAACCTTCATAGAAACGCTTCAAACGATGCCCATTAACCTTGAGTACTTTGTTGATTTCAAAGGCAACTGGATTTCAGCGACCGGGGCATCGAACTCGGAATTACGCGAAACTCACCGAGTCAAAGTGTTTCGCCGTTTGCGAAAGAAGTCTGATGTAGAACAAGTAGCAGAAGCATACATGCTCAAGAGGGATCACCCAAAATTCAAAGGCAACTGGATTTCTGCAACCGGGGCATCGAAGTTGGAATGCCGCGAAACTCACCGAGTCAACGCATTTCGCCGTTTGCGGAAGAAGTCTGATGTGGAACAAGTAGCAGAAGCATACATGCTCAAGACGGATCACCCGAAATTCAAAGGCAACCGGGGCATCGAAGTCGGAATGCCCCAAAACTCACCGAGTCAAAGCGTTTCGCCGTTTGCGGAAGAAGTCTGAAGTGGAACAAGTAGCAGAAGCATACATGCTTAAGACGGATCACCCAAAATTCAAAGGTAACCGGGGCATCGAAGTCGGAATGCCGCGAAACTCACCGAGTCAAAGCGTTTCGCCGTTTGCGGAAGTTGTCTGATGTAGAACAAGTAGCTGAAGCATACATTCTCAAGAAGGATCACCCAAAATTCAAAGGCATTTGAATTTCGGCAACCGGGGCATCGAAGTCGGAATGCCGCGAAACTCACCGAGTCAAAGCGTTTCGCCGTTTGCGGAGGTTGTCTGATGTAGAACAAGTAGCTGAAGCATACATGCTCAAGAAGGATCACCCAAAATTCAAAGGCATTTGAATTTCGGCAACCGGGGCATCGAAGTCGGAATGCTGCGAAACTCACCGAGTCAAAGCGTTTCGCCGTTTGTGGAAGAAGTCTGATGTAGAACAAGTAGTGGAAGAATACATGCTCAAGAGGGATCACCCGAAATTAAAAGGCAACTGAATTTCGGCAAACGGGGCATCGAAGGCGGAATGACGCGAAACTCACCTAGTTAAAGCGATTCGCTGTTTGGGGAAGTTGTCTAATGTAGACCAAGTAGCGGAAGCAAACATGCTCAAGAGGGATCACCCGAAATTCAAAGGCAACTGAATTTCGGTAACCGGGGCTTCGAAGTCAGCATGCCGCGAAACTCACCGAGTCAAAGCGTTTCACCGTTTGCGAAAGTTGTCTGATGTAGAACAAGTAGCTCAAGCATACATGCTCAAGAGGGATCACCCGAAATTAAAAGGCAACTGAATTTCGGCAACCGGGGCATCGAAGTCGGAATGCCGGGAAACTCACCGAGTCAAAGCGTTTCGCCGTTTGTGGAAGAAAGTCTGATGCAGAACAAGTAGCGGAAGCATACATGCTCATGAGGGATAACCCGAAATTCAAAGGCAACTGAATTTTGGCAACCGGGGCATCGAAGTCGGAATGCCGCGAAACTCACCGAGTCAAAGCGTTTCGCCGTTTGCGGAAGAAAAACTGACGTAGAACAAGTTGCAGAAGCATACATGCTCAAGAGGGATCACCCGAAATGCAAAGGCAACTGAATTTCGCAACCGGGGAATCCAAGTCGGAATGCCGCAAAACTCACCGAGTAAAAGCGTTGCGCTGTTTGCAGAAGAGAGTGTGATGTAGAACAAGTAGCAGAAGCATACATGCTCAAGAGGGATCACCCGAAATTCAAAGGCAACTGAATTTCGGCAACCGGGGCATCGAAGGCGGAATGCCGCGAAACTCATCGAGTCAAAGCGTTTCGCTGTTTGTGGAAGGAAGTGTGATGGATAACAAGTAGCAGAAGAATACATGCTCAAGAGGGATCACCCGAAATTCAAAGGCAACTGAATTTCAGCAACCGGGGCATCGAAGTCGGAATGCCGTGAAAATCACTGAGTCAAAGTGTTTCGCCGTTTGTGGAAGAAAGTCTGATGTGGAACAAGTCACAGACGCATACATGCTCAAGAGGGATCACCCAAAATTCAAAAGCAACTGAATTTCGGCAACCGGGGCATCGAAGTTGGAATGCCGGGAAACACATCGAGTGAAAGCGTTATGCCCTTTGCGGAAGGAAGTGCGGTGTAGAACAAGTAGCAGAACCATACATGCTCAAGAGGGATCACCCGAAATTCAAAGGCAACTGAATTTCGCAACCGGGGAATCCAAGTCGGAATGCCGCAAAACTCACCGAGTAAAAGCGTTGCGCTGTTTGCGGAAGAGAGTGTGATGTAGAACAAGTAGCAGAAGCATACATGCTCAAGAGGGATCACCCGAAATTCAAAGGCAACTGAATTTCAACAACCGGGGCGTCGAAGGCGGAATGCCGCGAAACTCATCGAGTCAAAGCGTTTCGCTGTTTGTGGAAGAGAGTGTGATGTAGAACAAGTAGCAGAAGCATACATGCTCAAGAGGGATCACCCGAAATTCAAAGGCAACTGAATTTCGGCAACCGGGGCATCGAAGGCGGAATGCCGCGAAACTCATCGAGTCAAAGCGTTTCGCTATTTGTGGAAGGAAGTGTGATGGAGAACAAGTAGCAGAAGAATACATGCTCAAGAGGGATCACCCGAAATTCAAAGGCAACTGAATTTCAGCAACCGGGGAATCCAAGTCGGAATGCCGCAAAAACTCACCGAGTCAAAGCGTTTGGCCCTTTGCAGAAGAAGTCTGATCTAGAACAAGTAGCAGAAGCATACATGCTCAAGAGGGATCACCCGAAATTCAAAGGCAACTGAATTTCGGCAACCGGGGAATCCAAGTCGGAATGCCGCGAAACTCACCGAGTCAAAGCATTTCGCTGTTTGCGGAAGAGAGAGTGATGTAGAACAGGTAGCAGACGCATACATGCTCAAGAGGGACCACCCGAAATTCAAAAGCAACTGAATTTCGGCAACCGGGGAATCCAAGTCGGAATGCCGCGAAACTCACCGAGTCAAAGCATTTCGCTGTTTGCGGAAGAGAGAGTGATGTAGAACAGGTAGCAGACGCATACATGCTCAAGAGGGACCACCCGAAATTCAAAAGCAACTGAATTTCGGCAACCGGGGAATCCAAGTCGGAATGCCTCGAAACTCACCGAGTCAAAGCGTTTTGCCATTTGCGAAAGGAAGTGTGAAAAAGAACGAGCAGCAGAAGCATACATGCTCAAGAGGGATCACCCGAAATTCAAAGGCAACTGAATTTCAGTAACCCGGGCATCGAAGTCGGAATGCCGCCAAAGTCATCGAGTCAAAGCGTTTCACTGCTTTGAGGAAGGAAGTGTGATGTAGAACAAGTAGCAGAAGCATACATGCTCAAGAGGGATCACCCGAAATTCAAAGGCAACTGAATTTCGGCAACCGGGGCATCGAAGGTGGAATGCCGTGAAACTCACCGAGTCAAAGCGTTTCGCTATTTGCGGAAGGAAGTGTGATGTAGAACAAGTAGCAGAAGCATACAAGCTTAAGAGGGATCACCCGAAATTCAAAGGCTAATGAATTTCGGCAACCGGGACATCAAAGTCGGAATGCCGCGAAACTCACCGAGTCAAAGCCTTTGGCCATTTGCAGAAGAAGTTTGATGCAGAACTAGTCGCCGAAGCATACATGCTCAAGAGGGATCACCCGAAATTCAAAGGCAACTGAATTTCGGCAACGGGGGCATCGAAGGCGGAATGCCGCGAAACACTCCGAGCCAAAGCGTTTCGCCGTTTGCGGAAGAAAAACTGATGTAGAACAAGTCGCAGAAGCATACATGCTCAAGAGGGATCACCCGAAATGCAAAGGCAACTGAATTTCGCAACCGGGGAATCCAAGTCGGAATGCCGCAAAACTCATCGAGTAAAAGCGTTGCGTTGTTTGCGGAAGAGAGTGTGATGTAGAACAAGTAGCAGAAGCATACATGCTCAAGAGGAATCACCCGAAATTCAAAGGCAACTGAATTTCGGCAACCGGGGCATCGAAGCGGAATGCCTTGAAACTCACCGAGTCAAAGCGTTTTGGCTGTTTGCGGAAGGAAGTACGATGTAGAACAAGTAGCAGAAGCATACATGCTCAAGAGGGATCACCCGAAATTCAAAGGCAACTGAATGTCGGCAACCGGGGCATCGAAGTCGGAATGCCGCGAAACTCATCGAGTTAAAGCGTTTGGCCATTTGCGGAAGAAGTCTGATGTAGAACAAGTAGCAGAAACATACATGCTCAAGAGGGATCACCCGAAATTCAAAGGCAACTGAATTTCGGCAACCGGGGCATCGAAGATGGAATGCCGGGAAACTCACCGAGTCAAAGCGTTTCGCCGTTTGTGGAAGAAAGTCTGATGTAGAACAAGTCGCAGAAGCATACATGCTCAAGAGGGATCACCCGAAATTCAAAGGCAACTGAATTTCGGCAACCAGAGAATCCAAGTCGGAATGCCGGGAAACTCACCGAGATAGAGCATTTCGCTGTTTGAGGAAAAGAGTGTGATGTAGAACAAGTAGCAGAAGCATACATGCTCAAGAGGAATCAGCCGAAATTCAAAGGCAACTGAATTTCGGCAACTAGGGCATCGAAGGCGGAATGCCGCGAAACTCACCGAGTCAAAGCGTTTCGCCGTTTGCGGAAGAAAGACTGATGTAGAACAAGTCGCAGAAGCATACATGCTCAAGAGGGATCCCCCGAAATTCAAAGGCAACTGAATTTCGGCAACCGCAGAATCCAAGTCGGAATGCCAGGAAACTCACCGAGATAGAGCGTTTCGCTTTTGAGGAAAAGAGTGTGATGTAGAACAAGTAGCAGAAGCATACATGCTCAAGAGGGATCACCCGAAATTAAAAGGCAAATGAATTTCGGCAACCGGGGCATCGAAGCGGAATGCCTTGAAACTCACCGAGTCAAAGCGTTTCGCTGTTTGCGGAAGGAAGTGCGATGTAGAACAAGTAGCAGAAGCATACATGCTCAAGAGGGATCACCCGAAATTCAAAGGCAACTGAATTTCGACAATCGGGGCATCGAAGTCGGAATGCAGCGAAACTCATCGAGTCAAAGCATTATGCCCTTTGCGGAAGGAAATGTGGTGTAGAACAAGTAGCAGAAGCATACATGCTCAAGAGGGATCACCCGAAATTCAAAGGCAACTGAATTTCGGCAACCGGGGCATCGAAGTCGGAAGCCGCGAAACTCACCGAGTGAAAGCGTTTCGCCTTTTGCAGAAGGAAGTCTGATGTAGAACAAGTTGCAGAAACATACATGCTCAAGAGGGATCACCCGAAATTCAAAGGCAACTGAATTTCGGCAAACGGGGCATCGAAGATGGAATGCCGGGAAACTCACCGAGTCAAAGCGTTTCGACGTTTGTGGAAGAAAGTCTGATGTAGAACTAGTCGCAGAAGCATACATGCTCAAGAGGGATCACTCGAAATTCAAAGGCAACTGAATTTCGGCAACCGGAGTAACAAGTCGGAATGCCGGGAAACTCACCGAGATAGAGCATTTCGCTGTTTGAGGAAAAGAGTGTGATGTAGAACAAGTAGCAGAAGCATACATGCTTAAGAGGAATCAGCCGAAATTCAAAGGCAACTGAATTTCGGCAACCGGGGCATCGAAGGCGGAATGCCGCGAAACTCACCGAGTCAAAGCGTTTCGCCGTTTGCGGAAGAAAGACTGATGTACAACAAGTCGCAGAAGCATACATGCTCAAGAGGGATCACCCGAAATGCAAAGGTAACTGAATTTCACAACCGGGGCATCGAAGGCGGAATGCCGCGAAACTCATCGAGTCAAAGCGTTTCGCTGTTTGTGGAAGGAAGTGTGATGGAGAACAAGTAGCAGAAGAATACATGCTCAAGAGGGATCACCCGAAATTCAAAGGCAACTGAATTTCAGCAACCGGGGCATCGAAGTCGGAATGCCGCGAAACTCACCGAGTCAAAGCGTTTGCCCATTTACGGAAGAAGTCTGATGTAGATCAAGTTGCAGAAGCATACATGCTCAAGAGGGATCACCCGAAATTCAAAGGCAACTGAATTTCGGCAACCGGGGAATCCAAGTCGGAATGCCGGGAAACTCACCTAGATAAAGTGTTTCGCTATTTGAGGAAGAGAGTGTGATGTAGAACAAGTAGCAGAACCATACATGCTCAAGAGGGATCACCCGAAATTCAAAGGCAACTGAATTTCGACAACCAGGGCATCGAATTCGGAATGCCGTAAAAGTCACCGAGTCAAAGCGTTTCACTGTTTGAGGAAGGCAGTGTGACGTAGAACAAGTAGCAGAAGCATACATGCTCAAGAGGGATCAGCCGAAATTCAAAGGCAACTGAATTTCGGCAATCAGGGCATCGAAGTCGGAATACCGCGAAACTCATCGAGTCAAAGCGTTATGCCCTTTGTGGAAGGAAATGTGGTGTAGAACAAGTAGCAGAAGCATACATGCTCAAGATGGATCACCCGAAATTCAAAGGCAACTGAATTTCGGCAACCGGGGAATACAAGTCTGAATGCCGCAAAACTCACCGAGTCAAAGCATTTCGCTGTTTGCGGAATAGAGAGTGATGTAGAACAGGTAGCAGACGCATACATGCTCAAGAGGGACCACCCAAAATTCAAAGGCAACTGAATTTCGGCAACCGGGGAATCCAAGTCGGAATGCCGCGAAACTCACCGAGTCAAAGCATTTCGCTGTTTGCGGAAGAGAGAGTGATGTAGAACAGGTAGCAGAAGCATACATGCTCAAGAGGGATCACCCGAAATTCAAAGGCAACTGAATTTCGGCAACCGGGGCATCGAAGATGGAATGCCGGGAAACTCACCGAGTCAAAGCGTTTCGCCGTTTGTGGAAGAAAGTCTGATGCAGAACTAGTCGCAGAAGCATACATGCTCAAGAGGGATCACCCGAAATTCAAAGGCAACTGAATTTCAGCAACCGGGGCATCGAAGTCGGAATGCCGTGAAAATCACCGAGTCAAAGTGTTTCGCCGTTTGTGGAAGAAAGTCTGATGTAGAACAAGTCACAGACGCATACATGCTCAAGAGGGATCACCCAAAATTCAAAAGCAACTGAATTTCGGCAACCGGGGCATCGAAGTTGGAATGCCGGGAAACACATCGAGTGAAAGCGTTATGCCCTTTGCGGAAGGAAGTGCGGTGGAGAACAAGTAGCAGAACCATACATGCTCAAGAGGGATCACCCGAAATTCAAAGGCAACTCAATTTCGGCAACCGGGGCATCAAAGTCGGAATGCCTCGAAACTCACCGAGTCAAAGCGTTTTGCCGTTTGCGAAAGGAAGTGTGAAAAAGAACGAGTAGCAGAAGCATACATGCTCAAGAGGGATCACCCGAAATTCAAAGGCAACTGAATTTCAGTAACCCGGGCATCGAAGTCGGAATGCCGCCAAAGTCACCGAGTCAAAGCGTTTCACTGCTTTGAGGAAGGAAGTGTGATGTAGAACAAGTAGCAGAAGCATACATCCTCAAGAGGAATGACCCGAAATTCAAAGGCAACTGAATTTCGGCAATCGGGGCATCGAAGTTGGAATGCCGTGAAACTCACCGAGTCAAAGCCTTTGGCCATTTGCAGAAGAAGTCTGATGTAGAACAAGTTGCAGAAGCATACATGCTCAAGAGGGATCACCCGAAATTCAAAGGCAACTGAATTTCGGCAACCGGGGCATCGAAGTTGGAATGCCGTGAAACTCACCGAGTCAAAGCGTTTCGCTATTTGCGGAAGGAAGTGTGATGTAGAACAAGTAGCAGAAGCATACATGCTTAAGAGGGATCACCCGAAATTCAAAGGCAACTGAATTTCGACAACCGGGGCATCAAAGTCGGAATGCCGCGAAACTCACCGAGTCAAAGCCTTTTGCCATTTGCAGAAGAAGTCTGATGCAGAACTAGTCGCCGAAGCATACATGCTCAAGAGGGATCACCCGAAATTCAAAGGCAATTGAATTTCGGCAACGGGGGCATCGAAGGCGGAATGCCGCGAAACACTCCGAGTCAAAGCGTTTCGCTGTTTGCGGAAGAAAAACTGATGTAGAGCAAGTCGCAGAAGCATACATGCTCAAGAGGGATCACCCGAAATGCAAAGGCAACTGAATTTCTGCAACCGGGGCATCGAAGTCGGAATGCCGTGAAATTCACCGAGTCAAAGTGTTTCGCCGTTTGTGGAAGAAAGTCTGATGGAGAACAAGTCATAGATGCATACATGCTCAAGAGGGATCACCCAAAATTCAAAAGCAACTAAATTTCAGCAACCGGGGCATCGAAGTTGGAATGCCGTGAAACACATCGAGTGAAAGCGTTATGCCCTTTGCGGAAGGAAGTGCGGTGTAGAACAAGTAGCAGAAGCATACCTGCTCAAGAGGGATCACCCGAAATTCAAAGGCAACTCAATTTTGGCAACCGGGGCATCAAAGTCGGAATGCCTCGAAACTCATCGAGTCAAAGCGTTTTGCCGTTTGCGAAAGGAAGTGTGAAAAAGAACGAGTAGCAGAAGCATACATGCTCAAGAGGGATCACCCGAAATTCAAAGGCAACTGAATTTCAGTAACCCGGGCATCGAAGTCGGAATGCCGCCAAAGTCACCGAGTCAAAGCGTTTCACTGCTTTGAGGAAGGAAGTGTGATGTAGAACAAGTAGCAGAAGCATACATGCTCAAGAGGAATGACCCGAAATTCAAAGGCAACTGAATTTCGGCAATCGGGGCATCGAAGTTGGAATGCCGTGAAACTCACCGAGTCAAAGCGTTTGGCCATTTGCAGAAGAAGTCTGATGTAGAACAAGTTGCAGAAGCATACATGCTCAAGAGGGATCACCCGAAATTCAAAGGCAACTGAATTTCGGCAACCGGGGCATCGAAGTTGGAATGCCGTAAAACTCACCAAGTCAAAGCGTTTCGCTATTTGCTGAAGAAAGTGTGATGTAGAACAAGTAGAAGAAGCATACATGCTGAAGAGGGATCACCCGAAATTCAAAGGCTACTGAATTTCGACAACCGGGGCATCAAAGTCGGAATGCCGCGAAACTCACCGAGTCAAAGCCTTTGGCCATTTGCAGAAGAAGTCTGATGCAGAACTAGTCGCCGAAGCATACATGCTCAAGAGGGATCACCCGAAATTCAAAGGCAACTGAATTTCGGCAACGGGGGCATCGAAGTCGGAATGCCGCGAAACTCACCGAGTCAAAGCGTTTTGCTTTTTGAGGAAAAGAGTGTGATGTAGAACAAGTAGCAGAAGCATACATGCTCAAGAGGAATCACCCGAAATTCAAAGGCAACTGAATTTCGGCAACCGGGGCTTCGAAGCGGAATGCCTTGAAACTCACCGAGTCAAAGCGTTTTGCTGTTTGCGGAAGGAAGTGCGATGTAGAACAAGTAGCAGAAGCATACATCCTCAAGAGGGATCACCCGAAATTCAAAGGCAATTGAATTTCGACAATCGGGGCATCGAAGTCGGAATGCCGCCAAAGTCACCGAGTCAAAGCGTTTCATTGCTTTGAGGAAGGAAGTGTGATGTAGAACAAGTAGCAGAAGCATACATGCTCAAGGGGAATCACCCGAAATTCAAAGGCAACTGAATTTCGGCAATCGGGGCATCGAAGTTGGAATGCCGTGAAACTCACCGAGTCAAAGCCTTTGTCCATTTGCAGAAGAAGTCTGATGTAGAACAAGTTGCAGAAGCATACATGCTCAAGAGGGATCACCTGAAATTCAAAGGCAACTGAATTTCGGCAACCGGGGCATCGAAGTTGGAATGCCGTGAAACTCACCGAGTCAAAGCGTTTCGCTATTTGCGGAAGGAAGTGTGATGTAGAACAAGTAGCAGAAGCATACATGCTCAAGAGGGATCACCCGAAATTCAAAGGCAACTGAATTTCGGCAACCGGGGCATCAAAGTCGGAATGCCGCGAAACTCACCGAGTCAAAGCCTTTGGCCATTTGCAGAAGAAGTCTGATGTAGAACAAGTTGCAGAAGCATACATGCTCAAGAGGGATCCCCCGAAATTCAAAGGCAACTGAAATTTCGGCAACCGGGGCAGAATCCAAGTCGGAATGCCAGGAAACTCACCGAGTCATAGAGCGTTTCGCTTTTTGAGGAAAAGAGTGTGATGTAGAACAAGTAGCAGAAGCATACATGCTCAAGAGGAATCACCCGAAATTCAAAGGCAACTGAATTTCGGCAACCGGGGCATCGAAGTCGGAATGCCTTGAAACTCACCGAGTCAAAGCGTTTTGCTGTTTGCGGAAGGAAGTGCGATGTAGAACAAGTAGCAGAAGCATACATGCTCAAGAGGGATCACCCGAAATTCAAAGGCAATTGAATGTCGGCAACCGGGGCATCGAAGTCGGAATGCCGCGAAACTCACGAGTTAAAGCGTTTGGCCATTTGCGGAAGAAGTCTGATGTAGAACAAGTAGCAGAAGCATACATGCTCAAGAGGGATCACCCGAAATTCAAAGGCAACTGAATTTCGGCAACCGGGGCATCTAAGGTGGAATGCCGGGAAACTCACCGAGTCAAAGCGTTTCGCCGTTTGTGGAAGAAAGTCTGATGTAGAACTAGTAGCAGAAGCATACATGCTCAAGAGGGATCACCCGAAATTCAAAGGCAACTGAATTTCGGCAACCGGAGAATCCAAGTCGGAATGCCGGGAAACTCATCGAGATAGAGCGTTTCGCTGTTTGAGGAAAAGAGTGTGATGTAGAACAAGTAGCAGAAGCATACATGCTCAAGAGGAATCAGCCGAAATTCAAAGGCAACTGAATTTCGGCAACCGGGGCATCGAAGTCGGAATGCCGCGAAACTCACCGAGTCAAAGTGTTTCGCCGTTTGCGGAAGAAAGTCTGATGTAGAACAAGTAGCAGAAGCATACATGCTCAAGAGGGATCACCCGAAATTCAAAGGCAAACTGAATTTCGGCAACCGGGGCATCGAAGCGGAATGCCTTGAAACTCACCGAGTCAAAGCGTTTCGCTGTTTGCGGAAGGAAGTGCGATGTAGAACAAGTAGCAGAAGCATACATGCTCAAGAGGGATCACCCGAAATTCAAAGGCAACTGAATTTCGGCAACCGGGGCATCGAAGTCGGAATGCCGCGAAACTCACTGAGTCAAAGCGTTTCGCCGTTTGCGGAAGAAGTGATGTAGAACAAGTAGCAGAAGCATACATGCTCAAGAGGGATCACCCGAAATTCAAAGGCAACTGAATTTCGGCAACCGGGGCATCGAAGTCGGAATGCCGCGAAACTCACCGAGTCAAAGCGTTTCGCCCTTTGCGGAAGGTGTGGTGTAGAACAAGTAGCAGAAGCATACATGCTCAAGAGGGATCACCCGAAATTCAAAGGCAACTGAATTTCGGCAACCGGGGCATCGAAGTCGGAATGCCGCGAAACTCACCGAGTCAAAGCGTTTCGCCGAAGAAAGTCTGATGTAGAACAAGTAGCAGAAGCATACATGCTCAAGAGGGATCACCCGAAATTCAAAGGCAACTGAATTTCGGCAACCGGGGCATCGAAGTCGGAATGCCGCGAAACTCACCGAGTCAAAGCGTTTTTGCGGAAGTATGTAGAACAAGTAGCAGCATACATGCTCAAGAGGGATCACCCGAAATTCAAAGGCAACTGAATTTCGGCAACCGGGGCATCGAAGTCGGAATGCCGCGAAACTCACCGAGTCAAAGCGTTTCGCTGTTTGCGGAAGAAGTGTGATGTAGAACAAGTAGCAGAAGCATACATGCTCAAGAGGGATCACCCGAAATTCAAAGGCAACTGAATTTCGGCAACCGGGGCATCGAAGTCGGAATGCCGCGAAACTCACCGAGTCAAAGCGTTTCGCCTTTTGCGGAAGAAGTGTGATGTAGAACAAGTAGCAGAAGCATACATGCTCAAGAGGGATCACCCGAAATTCAAAGGCAACTGAATTTCGGCAACCGGGGCATCGAAGTCGGAATGCCGCGAAACTCACCGAGTCAAAGCGTTTCGCTTTGCGGAAGAAGTGTGATGTAGAACAAGTAGCAGAAGCATACATGCTCAAGAGGGATCACCCGAAATTCAAAGGCAACTGAATTTCGGCAACCGGGGCATCGAAGTCGGAATGCCGCGAAACTCACCGAGTCAAAGCGTTTCGCCGTTTGCGGAAGAAGTGTGATGTAGAACAAGTAGCAGAAGCATACATGCTCAAGAGGGATCACCCGAAATTCAAAGGCAACTGAATTTCGGCAACCGGGGCATCGAAGTCGGAATGCAAACTCACCGAGTCAAAGCGTTTTTGAAGAAGTGTGATGTAGAACAAGTAGCAGAAGCATACATGCTCAAGAGGGATCACCCGAAATTCAAAGGCAACTGAATTTCGGCAACCGGGGCATCGAAGTCGGAATGCCGCGAAACTCACCGAGTCAAAGCGTTTCGCCGTTTGCGGAAGAAGTGTGATGTAGAACAAGTAGCAGAAGCATACATGCTCAAGAGGGATCACCCGAAATTCAAAGGCAACTGAATTTCGGCAACCGGGGCATCGAAGTCGGAATGCCGCGAAACTCACCGAGTCAAAGCGTTTCGCCGTTTGCGGAAGGAAGTGTGATGTAGAACAAGTAGCAGAAGCATACATGCTCAAGAGGGATCACCCGAAATTCAAAGGCAACTGAATTTCGGCAACCGGGGCATCCAAGTCGGAATGCCGCGAAACTCACCGAGTCAAAGCGTTTCGCTGTTTGCGGAAGAGAGTGTGATGTAGAACAAGTAGCAGAAGCATACATGCTCAAGAGGGATCACCCGAAATTCAAAGGCAACTGAATTTCGGCAACCGGGGCATCGAAGTCGGAATGCCGTGAAACTCACCGAGTCAAAGCGTTTCGCCGTTTGCGGAAGAAAGTCTGATGTAGAACAAGTAGCAGAAGCATACATGCTCAAGAGGGATCACCCGAAATTCAAAGGCAACTGAATTTCGGCAACCGGGGCATCGAAGTCGGAATGCCGCGAAACTCACCGAGTCAAAGCGTTTCGCCAAGAAGTGTGATGTAGAACAAGTAGCAGAAGCATACATGCTCAAGAGGGATCACCCGAAATTCAAAGGCAACTGAATTTCGGCAACCGGGGCATCGAAGTCGGAATGCCGCGAAACTCACCGAGTCAAAGCGTTTTCGCCGTTTGCGGAAGAAAGTGTGATGTAGAACAAGTAGCAGAAGCATACATGCTCAAGAGGGATCACCCGAAATTCAAAGGCAACTGAATTTCGGCAACCGGGGCATCGAAGTCGGAATGCCGGAAACTCACCGAGTCAAAGCGTTTCGCCCTTTGCGGAAGGAAGTGTGATGTAGAACAAGTAGCAGAAGCATACATGCTCAAGAGGGATCACCCGAAATTCAAAGGCAACTGAATTTCGGCAACCGGGGCATCGAAGTCGGAATGCCGCGAAACTCACCGAGTCAAAGCGTTTTGGCCATTTGCAGAAGAAGTGTGATGTAGAACAAGTAGCAGAAGCATACATGCTCAAGAGGGATCACCCGAAATTCAAAGGCAACTGAATTTCGGCAACCGGGGCATCGAAGTCGGAATGCCGCGAAACTCACCGAGTCAAAGCGTTTCGCCGTTTGCGGAAGAAAGTGTGATGTAGAACAAGTAGCAGAAGCATACATGCTCAAGAGGGATCACCCGAAATTCAAAGGCAACTGAATTTCGGCAACCGGGGCATCGAAGTCGGAATGCCGCGAAACTCACCGAGTCAAAGCGTTTCGCCGTTTGCGGAAGAAAGTGTGATGTAGAACAAGTAGCAGAAGCATACATGCTCAAGAGGGATCACCCGAAATTCAAAGGCAACTGAATTTCGGCAACCGGGGCATCGAAGTCGGAATGCCGCGAAACTCACCGAGTCAAAGCGTTTCGCCATTTGCGGAAGAAGTCTGATGTAGAACAAGTAGCAGAAGCATACATGCTCAAGAGGGATCACCCGAAATTCAAAGGCAACTGAATTTCGGCAACCGGGGCATCCAAGTCGGAATGCCGTGAAACTCACCGAGTCAAAGCGTTTCGCTTTGCGGAAGGAAGTGTGATGTAGAACAAGTAGCAGAAGCATACATGCTCAAGAGGGATCACCCGAAATTCAAAGGCAACTGAATTTCGGCAACCGGGGCATCGAAGTCGGAATGCCGCGAAACTCACCGAGTCAAAGCGTTTCGCAAGAAGTCTGATGTAGAACAAGTAGCAGAAGCATACATGCTCAAGAGGGATCACCCGAAATTCAAAGGCAACTGAATTTCGGCAACCGGGGCATCGAAGTCGGAATGCCGTGAAACTCACCGAGTCAAAGCCTTTCGCCATTTGCGGAAGAAAGTGTGATGTAGAACAAGTAGCAGAAGCATACATGCTCAAGAGGGATCACCCGAAATTCAAAGGCAACTGAATTTCGGCAACCGGGGGCATCGAAGTTGGAATGCCGCGAAACTCACCGAGTCAAAGCGTTTCGCTTTGCGGAAGAAGTGTGATGTAGAACAAGTAGCAGAAGCATACATGCTCAAGAGGGATCACCCGAAATTCAAAGGCAACTGAATTTCGGCAACCGGGGCATCGAAGTCGGAATGCCGCGAAACTCACCGAGTCAAAGCGTTTCCCTTTGCGGAAGAAGTCTGATGTAGAACAAGTAGCAGAAGCATACATGCTCAAGAGGGATCACCCGAAATTCAAAGGCAACTGAATTTCGGCACCCGGGGCATCGAAGTCGAAATGCCGTGAAACTCACCGAGTCAAAGCGTATCGCCGTTTAGGGAAGAAAGTTGATGTAGAACAAGTAGCAGAAGCATACATGCTCAAGAGGGATCACTCGAAATTCAAAGGCAACTGAATTTCGGCAACCGGGGCATCGAAGTCGGAATGCCGTGAAACTCACCGAGTCAATGCCTTTCGCCGTTTGGGGAAGAAAGTGTGATGTAGAACAAGTAGCAGAAGCATACATGCTCAAGAGGGATCACCCGAAATTCAAAGGCAACTGAATTTCGGCAAACGGGGCATCGAAGGCGGAATGCCGCGAAACTCATCGAGTCAAAGCGTTTCGCTGTTTGCGGAAGAGAAGTGTGATGTAGAACAAGTAGCAGAAGCATACATGCTCAAGAGGGATCACCCGAAATTCAAAGGCAACTAAATTTCGGCAACCGGGGCATCGAAGTCGGAATGCCGCGAAAGTCACCGAGTCAAAGCTTTTGGCCCTTTGCGGAAGAAGTCTGATCTAGTACAAGTAGCAGAAGCATACATGCTCAAGAAGGATCACCCGAAATTCAAAGGCAACTGAATTTCGGCACCCGGGGCATCGAAGTCGGAATGCCGTGAAACTCACCGAGTCAAAGCGTTTTGCCGTTTAAGAAAAGTGTGATGTAGAACAAGTAGCAGAAGCATACATGCTCAAGAGGGATCACCCGAAATTCAAAGGCAACTGAATTTCGGCAAACGGGGCATCGAAGTCGGAATGCCGCGAAACTCACTGAGTCAAAGCGTTTCGCCCTTTGCGGAAGAAAGGCTGATGGAGAGCAAGTAGCAGAAGCAAACATGCTCAAGAGCGATCACCCGAAATTCAAAGGCAACTGAATTTCGGCAACCGGGGCATCGAAGTCGGAATGCCGAAACTCACCGAGTCAAAGCGTTTCGCTGTTTGGGAAGAAAGTGTGATGTAGAACAAGTCGCAGAAGCATACATGCTCAAGAGGGATCACTCGAAATTCAAAGGCAACTGAATTTCGGCAAACGGGGCATCGAAGTCGGAATGCCGCGAAACTCACCGTGTCAAAGCGTTTCGCCCTTTGCGGAAGAAAGGCTGATGTAGAACAAGTAGCAGAAGCAAACATGCTCAAGAGGGATCACCCTAAATTCAAAGGCAACTGAATTTCGGCAACTGGGGCATCGAAGTCGGAATGCCGCGAAACTCACCGAGTCAAAGCGTTTCGCCATTAGCAGAAGGAAGTGTGATGTAAAACAAGTAGCAGAAGCATACATGCTCAAGAGGGATCACCCGAAATTCAAAGGCAACTGAATTTCGGCAACCGGGGCATCGAAGTCGGAATGCCGCGAAAGTCACCGAGTCAAAGCGTTTGGCCCTTTGCGGAAGAAGTCTGATCTAGAACAAGTAGCAGAAGCATACATGCTCAAGAGGGATCACCCGAAATTCAAAGGCAACTGAATTTCGGCACCCGGGGCATCGAAGTCGGAATGCCGTGAAATTCACCGAGTCAAAGCGTTTCGCCGTTTGGGGAAGAAAGTTGATGTAGAACAAGTCGCAGAAGCATACATGCTCAAGAGGGATCACTCGAAATTCAAAGGCAACTGAATTTCGGCAACCGGGGCATCGAAGTCGGAATTCCGTGAAACTCACCGAGTCAATGCCTTTCGCCGTTTGGGGAAGAAAGTCTGATGTAGAACAAGTAGCAGAAGCATACATGCTCAAGAGGGATCACCCGAAATTCAAAGGCAACTAAATTTCGGCAAACGGGGCATCCAAGGCGGAATGCCGCGAAACTCATCGAGTCAAAGCGTTTCGCTGTTTGCGGAAGAGAGTGTGATGTAGAACAAGTAGCAGAAGCATACATGCTCAAGAGGGATCACCCGAAATTCAAAGGCAACTAAATTTCGGCAACCGGGGCATCGAAGTCGGAATGCCGCGAAAGTCACCGAGTCAAAGCTTTTGTCCCTTTGCGGAAGAAGTCTGATCTAGTACAAGTAGCAGAAGCATACATGCTCAAGAGGGATCACCCGAAATTCAAAGGCAACTGAATTTCGGCACCCGGGGCATCGAAGTCGGAATGCCGTGAAACTCACCCAGTCAAAGCGTATCGCCATTAGCAAAAGGAAGTGTGATGTAAAACAAGCAGCAGAAGCATACATGCTCAAGAGGGATCACCCTAAATTCAAAGGCAACTTAATTTCGGCAAACGGGGCATCGAAGTCAGAATGCCGCGAAACTCACCGAGTCAAAGCTTTTGAAGAAGTCTGATCTAGTACAAGTAGCAGAAGCATAAATGCTCAAGAGGGATCACCCGAAATTCAAAGGCAACTGAATTTCGGCAACCGGGGCATCCAAGTCGGAATGCCGTGAAACTCACCGAGTCAAAGCCTTTCGCCGTTTGGGGAAGAAAGTCTGATGTAGAACTAGTAGCAGAAGCATACATGCTCAAGAGGTATCACCCGAAATTCAAAGGCAACTAAATTTCGGCAACCGGGGCATCGAAGTCGGAATGCCGCGAAAGTCACCGAGTCACAGCTTTTGGCCCTTTGCGGAAGAAGTCTGATCTAGTACAAGTAGCAGAAGCATACATGCTCAAGAGGGATCACCCGAAATTCAAAGGCATCTGAATTTCGGCACCCGGGGCATCGAAGTCGGAATGCAGTGAAATTCACCGAGTCAAAGCGTTTCGCCGTTTGGGGAAGAAAGTTGATGTAGAACAAGTCGCAGAAGCATACATGCTCAAGAGGGATCACTCGAAATTCAAAGGCAACTGAATTTCGGCAACCGGGGCATCGAAGTCGGAATGCCGCGAAACTCACCGAGTCAATGCGTTTCGCCGTTTGGGGAAGAAAGTCTGATGTAGAACAAGTAGCAGAAGCATACATGCTCAAGAGGGATCACCCGAAATTCAAAGGCAACTAAATTTCGGCAAACGGGGCATCCAAGGCGGAATGCCGCGAAACTCACCGAGTCAAAGCGTTTCGCTGTTTGCGGAAGAGAGTGTGATGTAGAACAAGTAGCAGAAGCATACATGCTCAAGAGGGATCACCCGAAATTCAAAGGCAACTGAAATTTCGGCAACCGGGGCATCGAAGTCGGAATGCCGCGAAAGTCACCGAGTCAAAGCTTTCCCTTTGCGGAAGAAGTCTGATCTAGTACAAGTAGCAGAAGCATACATGCTCAAGAGGGATCACCCGAAATTCAAAGGCAACTGAATTTCGGCAACCCGGGGCATCGAAGTCGGAATGCCGAAACTCACCGAGTCAAAGCGTTTTGTGATGTAGAACAAGTAGCAGAAGCATACATGCTCAAGAGGGATCACCCGAAATTCAAAGGCAACTGAATTTCGGCAACCGGGGCATCGAAGTCGGAATGCCGCGAAACTCACCGAGTCAAAGCGTTTCAAGAAGTCTGATGTAGAACAAGTAGCAGAAGCATACATGCTCAAGAGGGATCACCCGAAATTCAAAGGCAACTGAATTTCGGCAACCGGGGCATCCAAGTCGGAATGCCGCGAAACTCACCGAGTCAAAGCGTTTCGCTGTTTGCGGAAGAAAGTGTGATGTAGAACAAGTAGCAGAAGCATACATGCTCAAGAGGGATCACCCGAAATTCAAAGGCAACTGAATTTCGGCAACCGGGGCATCGAAGTCGGAATGCCGCGAAACTCACCGAGTCAAAGCTTTTGGCCCTTTGCGGAAGAAGTGTGATGTAGAACAAGTAGCAGAAGCATACATGCTCAAGAGGGATCACCCGAAATTCAAAGGCAACTGAATTTCGGCACCGGGGCATCGAAGTCGGAATGCCGTGAAACTCACCGAGTCAAAGCGTTTCGCCGTTTGCGGAAGAAAGTTGATGTAGAACGAGTAGCAGAAGCATACATGCTCAAGAGGGATCACCCGAAATTCAAAGGCAACTGAATTTCGGCAACCGGGGCATCGAAGTCGGAATGCCGTGAAACTCACCGAGTCAAAGCCTTTCGCCGTTTGCGGAAGAAAGTCTGATGTAGAACAAGTAGCAGAAGCATACATGCTCAAGAGGGATCACCCGAAATTCAAAGGCAACTGAATTTCGGCAACCGGGGCATCCAAGTCGGAATGCCGCGAAACTCATCGAGTCAAAGCGTTTCGCTGTTTGCGGAAGAGAGTGTGATGTAGAACAAGTAGCAGAAGCATACATGCTCAAGAGGTATCACCCGAAATTCAAAGGCAACTGAATTTCGGCAACCGGGGCATCGAAGTCGGAATGCCGCGAAAGTCACCGAGTCAAAGCTTTTGTTTGCGGAAGAAGTCTGATGTAGAACAAGTAGCAGAAGCATACATGCTCAAGAGGGATCACCCGAAATTCAAAGGCAACTGAATTTCGGCAACCGGGGCATCGAAGTCGGAATGCCGCGAAACTCACCGAGTCAAAGCGTTTCGCCGTTTGCGGAAGAAAGTGTGATGTAGAACAAGTAGCAGAAGCATACATGCTCAAGAGGGATCACCCGAAATTCAAAGGCAACTGAATTTCGGCAACCGGGGCATCGAAGTCGGAATGCCGCGAAACTCACCGAGTCAAAGCGTTTCGCCCTTTGCGGAAGAAAGTGTGATGTAGAACAAGTAGCAGAAGCATACATGCTCAAGAGGGATCACCCGAAATTCAAAGGCAACTGAATTTCGGCAACCGGGGCATCGAAGTCGGAATGCCGCGAAACTCACCGAGTCAAAGCGTTTCGCCGTTTGCGGAAGAAAGTGTGATGTAGAACAAGTAGCAGAAGCATACATGCTCAAGAGGGATCACCCGAAATTCAAAGGCAACTGAATTTCGGCAACCGGGGCATCGAAGTCGGAATGCCGCGAAACTCACCGAGTCAAAGCGTTTCGTTTGCGGAAGAAGTGTGATGTAGAACAAGTAGCAGAAGCATACATGCTCAAGAGGGATCACCCGAAATTCAAAGGCAACTGAATTTCGGCAACCGGGGCATCGAAGTCGGAATGCCGCGAAACTCACCGAGTCAAAGCGTTTCGCCGTTTGCGGAAGAAAGTTGATGTAGAACAAGTAGCAGAAGCATACATGCTCAAGAGGGATCACCCGAAATTCAAAGGCAACTGAATTTCGGCAACCGGGGCATCGAAGTCGGAATGCCGCGAAACTCACCGAGTCAAAGCGTTTCGAAGAAAGTGATGTAGAACAAGTAGCAGAAGCATACATGCTCAAGAGGGATCACCCGAAATTCAAAGGCAACTGAATTTCGGCAACCGGGGCATCGAAGTCGGAATGCCGCGAAACTCACCGAGTCAAAGCGTTTCGCCTTTGCGGAAGAAGCAAGTAGCAGAAGCATACATGCTCAAGAGGGATCACCCGAAATTCAAAGGCAACTGAATTTCGGCAACCGGGGCATCGAAGTCGGAATGCCGCGAAACTCACCGAGTCAAAGCGTTTCAAGAAGTCTGATGTAGAACAAGTAGCAGAAGCATACATGCTCAAGAGGGATCACCCGAAATTCAAAGGCAACTGAATTTCGGCAACCGGGGCATCGAAGTCGGAATGCCGCGAAACTCACCGAGTCAAAGCGTTTCGCCGTTTGGGAAGAAAGTGTGATGTAGAACAAGTAGCAGAAGCATACATGCTCAAGAGGGATCACCCGAAATTCAAAGGCAACTGAATTTCGGCAACCGGGGCATCGAAGTCGGAATGCCGCGAAACTCACCGAGTCAAAGCGTTTCGCCTTTGCGGAAGAAGTGTGATGTAGAACAAGTAGCAGAAGCATACATGCTCAAGAGGGATCACCCGAAATTCAAAGGCAACTGAATTTCGGCAACCGGGGCATCGAAGTCGGAATGCCGCGAAACTCACCGAGTCAAAGCGTTTCGCCGTTTGGGAAGAAAGTTGATGTAGAACAAGTAGCAGAAGCATACATGCTCAAGAGGGATCACCCGAAATTCAAAGGCAACTGAATTTCGGCAACCGGGGCATCGAAGTCGGAATGCCGCGAAAACTCACCGAGTCAAAGCGTTTCGCCGTTTGCGGAAGAAAGTCTGATGTAGAACAAGTAGCAGAAGCATACATGCTCAAGAGGGATCACCCGAAATTCAAAGGCAACTGAATTTCGGCAACCGGGGCATCCAAGGCGGAATGCCGCGAAACTCACCGAGTCAAAGCGTTTCGCTGTTTGCGGAAGAAAGTGTGATGTAGAACAAGTAGCAGAAGCATACATGCTCAAGAGGTATCACCCGAAATTCAAAGGCAACTGAATTTCGGCAACCGGGGCATCGAAGTCGGAATGCCGCGAAACTCACCGAGTCAAAGCTTTCGCCCTTTGCGGAAGAAGTCTGATCTAGAACAAGTAGCAGAAGCATACATGCTCAAGAGGGATCACCCGAAATTCAAAGGCAACTGAATTTCGGCAACCGGGGCATCGAAGTCGGAATGCCGTGAAACTTCACCGAGTCAAAGCGTTTCGCCGTTTGGGGAAGAAAGTTGATGTAGAACAAGTAGCAGAAGCATACATGCTCAAGAGGGATCACCCGAAATTCAAAGGCAACTGAATTTCGGCAACCGGGGCATCGAAGTCGGAATGCCGTGAAACTCACCGAGTCAAAGCGTTTCGCCGTTTGCGGAAGAAAGTCTGATGTAGAACAAGTAGCAGAAGCATACATGCTCAAGAGGGATCACCCGAAATTCAAAGGCAACTGAATTTCGGCAAACGGGGCATCCAAGTCGGAATGCCGCGAAACTCACCGAGTCAAAGCGTTTCGCTGTTTGCGGAAGAGAGTGTGATGTAGAACAAGTAGCAGAAGCATACATGCTCAAGAGGGATCACCCGAAATTCAAAGGCAACTAAATTTCGGCAACCGGGGCATCGAAGTCGGAATGCCGCGAAAGTCACCGAGTCACAGCTTTTGTCCCTTTGCGGAAGAAGTCTGATCTAGTACAAGTAGCAGAAGCATACATGCTCAAGAAGGATCACCCGAAATTCAAAGGCAACTGAATTTCGGCACCCGGGGCATCGAAGTCGGAATGCCGTGAAACTCACCGAGTCAAAGCGTATCGCCGTTTGGGGAAGAAAGTTGATGTAGAACGAGTCGCAGAAGCATACATGCTCAAGAGGGATCACTCGAAATTCAAAGGCAACTGAATTTCGGCAAACGGGGCATCGAAGTCGGAATGCCGCGAAACTCACCGAGTCACAGCTTTTGGCCCTTTGCGGAAGAAGTGTGATCTAGAACAAGTAGCAGAAGCATACATGCTCAAGAGGGATCACCCGAAATTCAAAGGCATCGGAATTTCGGCAACCGGGGCATCGAAGTCGGAATGCCGTGAAACTCACCCAGTCCAAGCGTATCGCCGTTTGGGGAAGAAAGTTGATGTAGAACGAGTCGCAGAAGCATACATGCTCAAGAGGGATCACCCGAAATTCAAAGGCAACTGAATTTCGGCAACCGGGGCATCGAAGTAGGAATGCCGCGAAACTCACCGTGTCAAAGCGTTTCGCCCTTTGCGGAAGAAAGGCTGATGTAGAACAAGTAGCAGAAGCAAACATGCTCAAGAGGGATCACCCTAAATTCAAAGGCAACTGAATTTCGGCAACCGGGGCATCGAAGTCGGAATGCCGCGAAACTCACCGAGTCAAAGCGTTTCGCCATTAGCAGAAGGAAGTGTGATGTAAAACAAGTAGCAGAAGCATACATGCTCAAGAGGGATCACCCTAAATTCAAAGGCAACTTAATTTCGGCAACCGGGACATCGAAGTCAGAATGCCGCGAAACTCACCGAGTCAAAGCTTTTGGCCCTTGGCGGAAGAAGTCTGATCTAGTACAAGTAGCAGAAGCATAAATGCTCAAGAGGGATCACCCGAAATTCAAAGGCAACTGAATTTCGGCAACCGCGGCATCGATGTCGGAATGCCGTGAAACTCACCGAGTCAAAGCGTTTCGCCGTTTGGGGAAGCAAGTCTGATGTAGAACAAGTAGCAGAAGCATACATGCTCAAGAGCGATCACCCGAAATTCGAAGGCAACTGAATTTCGGCAAACGGGGCATCGAAGTCGGAATGCCGCGAAACTCACCGAGTCAAAGCGTTTCGCTGTTTGCGGAAGAGAGTGTGATGTAGAACAAGTAGCAGAAGCATACATGCTCAAGAGGTATCACCCGAAATTCAAAGGCAACTGAATTTCGGCAACCGGGGCATCGAAGTCGGAATGCCGCGAAACTCACCGAGTCAAAGCGTTCGCTGTTTAAGGAAGGAAGTGTGATGTACAACAAGTAGTAGAAGCATACATGCTCAAGAGGGATCACCCTAAATTCAAAGGCAACTTAATTTTGGCAACCGGGACATCGAAGTCGGAATGCCGCGAAACTCACCGAGTCAAAGCGTTTGGCCCTTTGCGGAAGAAATCTAGTAAAACAAGCAGAAGCATACATGCTCAAGAGGGATCACCCTAAATTCAAAGGCAACTTAATTTCGGCAACCGGGACATCGAAGTCGGAATGCCGCGAAACTCACCGAGTCAAAGCTTTTGGCCCTTTGCGGAAGAAGTCTGATCTAGTAACAAGTAGCAGAAGCATACATGCTCAAGAGGGATCACCCGAAATTCAAAGGCAACTGAATTTCGGCAACCGGGGCATCGAAGTCGGAATGCCGTGAAACTCACCGAGTCAAAGCCTTTCGCCGTTTGGGAAGAAAGTCTGATGTAGAACAAGTAGCAGAAGCATACATGCTCAAGAGGGATCACCCGAAATTCAAAGGCAACTGAATTTCGGCAAACAGGGCATCCAAGTCGGAATGCCGCGAAACTCACCGAGTCAAAGCGTTTCGCTGTTTGCGGAAGAGAGTGTGATGTAGAACAAGTAGCAGAAGCAAACATGCTCAAGAGGGATCACCCGAAATTCAAAGGCAACTGAATTTCGGCAACCGGGGCATCGAAGTCGGAATGCCGCGAAACTCACCGAGTCAAAGCGTTCGCCATTTGCGGAAGGAAGTGTGATGTAGAACAAGTAGCAGAAGCATACATGCTCAAGAGGGATCACCAGAAATTCAAAGGCAACTGAATTTCGGCAAACGGGGCATCCAAGGCGGAATGCCGCGAAACTCACCGAGTCAAAGCGTTTCGCTGTTTGCGGAAGAGAGTGTGATGTAGAACAAGTAGCAGAAGCATACATGCTCAAGAGGGATCACCCGAAATTCAAAGGCAACTGAATTTCGGCAACCGGGGCATCGAAGTCGGAATGCCGCGAAACTCACCGAGTCAAAGCGTTCCCTGTTTAAGGAAGGAAGTGTGATGTACAACAAGTAGCAGAAGCATACATGCTCAAGAGGGATCACCCTAAATTGAAAGGCAACTTAATTTTGGCAACCGGGACATCGAAGTCGGAATGCCGCGAAACTCACTGATTCAAATCTTTTGGCCCTTTCCGGAAGAAGTCTGATCTAGTAAAACAAGCAGAATCATACATGCTCAAGAGGGATAACCCTAAATTCAAAGGCAACTTAATTTCGGCAACCGGGACATCGAAGTCGGAATGCCGCGAAACTCACCGAGTCAAAGCTTTTGGCCCTTTGCGGAAGAAGTCTGATCTAGTACAAGTAGCAGAAGCATAAATGCTCAAGAGGGATCACCCGAATTTCAAAGGCAACTGAATTTCGGCAAACGGGGCATCGAAGGCGGAATGCCGCGAAACTCACCGAGTCAAAGCGTTTCACTGTTTGCGGAAGAGAGTGTGATGTAGAACAAGTAGCAGAAGCATACATGCTCAAGAGGGATCACCCGAAATTCAAAGGCAACTGAATTTCGGCAACCGGGGCATCGAAGTCGGAATGCCGCGAAACTCACCGACTCAAAGCGTTCGCTGTTTAAGGAAGGAAGTGTGATGTACAACAAGTAGTAGAAGCATACATGCTCAAGAGGGATCACCCTAAATTGAAAGGCAACTTAATTTCGGCAACCGGGACATCGAAGTCGGAATGCCGCGAAACTCACTGATTCAAATCTTTTGGCCCTTTCCGGAAGAACTCTGATCTAGTAAAACAAGCAGAAGCATACATGCTCAAGAGGGATAACCCTAAATTCAAAGGCAACTTAATTTCGGCAACCGGGACATCGAAGTCGGAATGCCGCGAAACTCACCGAGTCAAAGCTTTTGGCCCTTTGCGGAAGAAGTCTGATCTAGTACAAGTAGCAGAAGCATACATGCTCAAGAGGGATCACCCGAAATTCAAAGGCAACTGAATTTCGGCAACCGGGGCATCGAAGTCGGAATGCCGTGAAACTCACCGAGTCAAAGCCTTTCGCCGTTTGGGGAAGAAAGTCTGATGTAGAACAAGTAGCAGAAGCATACATGCTCAAGAGGGATCACCCGAAATTCAAAGGCAACTGAATTTCGGCAAACAGGGCATCCAAGGCGGAATGCCGCGAAACTCACCGAGTCAAAGCGTTTCGCTGTTTGCGGAAGAGAGTGTGATGTAGAACAAGTCGCAGAAGCATACATGCTCAAGAGGTATCACCCTAAATTCAAAGGCAACTGAATTTCGGCAACCGGGGCATCGAAGTCGGAATGCCGCGAAACTCACCGAGTCAAAGCGTGTCGCCATTTGCGGGAGGAAGTGTGATGTAGAACAAGTAGCAGAAGCATACATGCTCAAGAGGGATCACCCGAAATTCAAAGGCAACTGAATTTCGGCAAACGGGGCATCCAAGTCGGAATGCCGCGAAACTCACCGAGTCAAAGCGTTTCGCTGTTTGCGGAAGAGAGTGTGATGTAGAACAAGTAGCAGAAGCATACATGCTCAAGAGGTATCACCCGATATTCAAAGGCAACTGAATTTCGGCAACCGGGGCATCGAAGTCGGAATGCCGCGAAACTCACCGAGTCAAAGCGTTCGCTGTTTAAGGAAGGAAGTGTGATGTACAACAAGTAGTAGAAGCATACATGCTCAAGAGGGATCACCCTAAATTGAAAGGCAACTTAATTTTGGCAACCGGGACATCGAAGTCGGAATGCCGCGAAACTCACTGATTCAAATCTTTTGGCCCTTTCCGGAAGAAGTCTGATCTAGTAAAACAAGCAGAAGCATACATGCTCAAGAGGGATAACCCTAAATTCAAAGGCAACTTAATTTCGGCAACCGGGACATCGAAGTCGGAATGCCGCGAAACTCACCGAGTCAAAGCTTTTGGCCCTTTGCGGAAGAAGTCTGATCTAGAACAAGTAGCAGAAGCATAAATGCTCAAGAGGGATCACCCGAATTTCAAAGGCAACTGAATTTCGGCAAACGGGGCATCGAAGGCGGAATGCCGCGAAACTCACCGAGTCAAAGCGTTTCGCTGTTTGCGGAAGAGAGTGTGATGTAGAACAAGTAGCAGAAGCATACATGCTCAAGAGGTATCACCCGAAATTCAAAGGCAACTGAATTTCGGCAACCGGGGCATCGAAGTCGGAATGCCGCGAAACTCACCGAGTCAAAGCGTTCGCTGTTTAAGGAAGGAAGTGTGATGTACAACAAGTAGTAGAAGCATACATGCTCAAGAGGGATCACCCTAAATTGAAAGGCAACTTAATTTTGGCAACCGGGACATCGAAGTCGGAATGTCGCGAAACTCACTGATTCAAATCTTTCCCTTTCCGGAAGAACTCTGATCTAGTAAAACAAGCAGAAGCATACATGCTCAAGAGGGATAACCCTAAATTCAAAGGCAACTTAATTTCGGCAACCGGGACATCGAAGTCGGAATGCGCGAAAACTCACCGAGTCAAAGCTTTTGGCCCTTTGCGGAAGAAGTCTGATCTAGTACAAGTAGCAGAAGCATACATGCTCAAGAGGGATCACCCGAAATTCAAAGGCAACTGAATTTCGGCAACCGGGGCATCGAAGTCGGAATGCCGCGAAACTCACCGATTCAAATCTTTTGGCCCTTTCCGGAAGAAGTCTGATCTAGTAAAACAAGCAGAAGCATACATGCTCAAGAGGGATAACCCTAAGTTCAAAGGCAACTTAATTTCGGCAACCGGGACATCGAAGTCGGAATGCCGCGAAACTCACCGAGTCAAAGCTTTTGGCCCTTTGCGGAAGAAGTCTGATCTAGTCCAAGTAGCAGAAGCATACATGCTCAAGAGGGATCACCCGAAATTCAAAGGCAAATGAATTTCGGCAACCGGGGCATCAAAGTCGGAATGCCGCGAAACTCACCGAGTCAAAGCGTTTCGCCCTTTGCGGAAGAAAGGCTGATGTAGAGCAAGTAGCAGAAGCAAACATGCTCAAGAGCGATCACCCTAAATTCAAAGGCAACTGAATTTCGGCAACCGGGGCATCAAAGTTGGAATGCCGCGAAACTCACCGAGTCAAAGCGTTTCGCCATTTGCGGAAGGAAGTGTGATGTAGAACAAGTAGCAGAAGCATACATGCTCAAGAGGGATCACCCTAAATTCAAAGGCAACTTAATTTCGGCAACCGGGACATCAAAGTCGGAATGCCGCGAAAGTCACCGAGTCACAGCTTTTGGCCCTTTGCGGAAGAAGTTTGATCTAGTACAAGTAGCAGAAGCATACATGCTCAAGAGGGATCACCCAAAATTCAAAGGCATCTGAATTTCGGCACCCGGGGCATCGAAGTCGGAATGCCGTGAAACTCACCGAGTCAAAGCGTTTCGCCATTTGCGGAAGGAAGTGTGATGTAGAACAAGTAGCAGAAGCATACATGCTCAAGAGGGATCACCCTAAATTCAAAGGCAACTTAATTTCGGCAACCGGGACATCAAAGTCGGAATGCCGCGAAACTCACCGAGTCACATCTTTTGGCCCTTTGCGGAAGAAGTCTGATCTAGTACAAGTAGCAGAAGCATGCATGCTCAAGAGGGATCACCCGAAATTCAAAGGCATCTGAATTTCGGCACCCGGGGCATCGAAGTCGGAATGCCGTGAAACTCACCGAGTCAAAGCGTATCGCCGTTTGGGGAAGAAAGTTGATGTAGAACGAGTCGCAGAAGCATACATGCTCAAGAGGGATCACCCGAAATTCAAAGGCAACTGAATTTCGGCAAACGGGGCATCAAAGTCGGAATGCCGCGAAACTCACTGTGTCAAAGCGTTTCGCCCTTTGCGGAAGAAAGGCTGATGTAGAGCAAGTAGCAGAAGCAAACATGCTCAAGAGCGATCACCCTAAATTCAAAGGCAACTGAATTTCGGCAACGGGGACATCGAAGTCGGAATGCCGCGAAACTCACCGAGTCAAAGCGTGTCGCCATTTGCGGAAGGAAGTGTGATGTAGAACAAGTAGCAGAAGCATACTTGCTCAAGAGGGATCACCAGAAATTCAAAGGCAACTGAATTTCGGCAACGGGGACATCGAAGTCGGAATGCCGCGAAACTCACCGAGTCAAAGCTTTTGGCCCTTTACGGAAGAAGTCTGATCTAGTACAAGTAGCAGAAGCATAAATGCTCAAGAGGGATCACCCGAAATTCAAAGGCAACTGAATTTCGGCAACCGGGGCATCGAAGTCGGAATGCCGTGAAACTCACCGAGTCAATGTCTTTCGCCGTTTGGGGAAGAAAGTCTGATGTAGAACAAGTAGCAGAAGCGTACATGCTCAAGAGGGATCACCCGAAATTCAAAGGCAACTGAATTTCGGCAAACGGGGCATCCAAGGCGGAATGCCGCGAAACTCACTGAGTCAAAGCGTTTCGCTGTTTGCGGAAGAGAGTGTGATGTAGAACAAGTAGCAGAAGCATACATGCTCAAGAGGGATCACCCTAAATTCAAAGGCAACTTAATTTCGGCAACCGGGGCATCGAAGTCGGAATGTCGTGAAACTCACCGAGTCAAAGCGTTTCGCCCTTTGCGGAAGAAAGGCTGATGTAGAACAAGTAGCAGAAGCAAACATGGTCAAGAGGGATCACCCTAAATTCAAAGGCAGCTTAATTGCGGCAACCGGGACATCGAAGTCGGAATGCCGCGAATCTCACCGAGTCAAAGCATTTTGTCGTTTGCGGAAGGAAGTGTGATGTTGTACAAGTAGCAGAAGCATACACGCTTGGGAGGGATCACCCGAAATTCGAAGGCAACTGAATTTTGGCAACAGGGGAATCAAAGTCGGAATGCCGCGAAACTCACCGAGTCAAAGCGTTTCGCTGTTTGCGGAAGAGAGTGTGATGTAGAACTAGTAGCAGAAGAATACATGCTCAAGAGGGATCACCCCGAAATTCAAAGGCAACTGAATTTTGGCAACCGGGGCATCGAAGTCGGAATATCGCCAAACTCACCGAGTCAAAGCGTTTCGCTGTTTGGGGAAGAAAGTCTGATGTAGAAAAAGTCGCAGAAGCATACATGCTCAAGAGAGATCACCCGAAATTCAAAGGTAACTGAATTTCGGCAACCGGGGAATCAAAGTCGGAATGCCGCGAAACTCACCGAGTCAGAGCGTTTTGTTGTTTGCGGAAGAGAGTGTGATGTAGAACAAGTAGCAGAAGCATACATGCTCAAGAGGTATCACCCGAAATTCAAAGGCAACTGAATTTCGGCAACCGGGGCATCGAAGTCGGAATGTCGCGAAACTCACCGAGTCAAAGCGTTTCGCCGTTTGGGGTTAAGAAAGTTGAATGTAGAAACAAAGTCGTAGAAGCATACATGCTCAAGAGGGATCACCCGAAATTCAAAGGCAGCTCAATTTCGGCAACCGGGGCATCGAAGTCGGAATGCCGCGAAACTCATCGAGTCAAAGCGTTTCGCCCTTTGCGGAAGAAAGGCTGATGTAGAACAAGTAGCAGAAGCAAACATGCTCAAGAGCGATCAAACCGAAATTCAAAAGGCAACTGAATTTCAGCAAACTGGGGCATCGAAGTTGGAATGCCTGAAAACTCACCGAGTCCAAAGAACGTTTCGCCATTTGACGGAAAGGAAGTGTGATGAGTGTAGAACAAGTAAAGCAGAAAGCATACATGCTGAAGAGGGATCACCCTAAATTCAAAGGCAACTGAATTTCGGCAACCATCGGGCATCGAAGTCGGAATGCGCGAAAGGGATCTCAAAGCAACTCGGCAACCGTCAAAAGCGCGAAACTTTCAAAGCGTTCGCCGTTTACAGAAAGAAGTGTGATGTAGAACATGTAGCAGAAGCATACGTGCTCAAGAGGGATCACCCTAAATTCAAAGGCAGCTTAATTTCGGCAACCGGGACATCGAAGTCGGAATGCCGCGAAGCTCACCGTGTCAAAGCGCTTCGCTGTTTGCGAAAGAGAGTGTGATGTAGAACAAGTAGCAAAAGCATACATGCTCAAGAGGGATCACCCAAAATTCAAAGGCGACTGAATTTCGCCAACCAGGGCATCGAAGTCGGAATGCCGCAACAGTCACCGAGTCAAAGCGTTTCGCTGTTTGCGGAAGCGAGTGCGATGTAGAACAAGTAGCAGAAGCATACATGCTCAAGAGGGATCACCCGAAATTCAAAGGTAACTAAATTTTGGCAACCGGGGCTTCGAAGTCGTAATGCCACGAAACTCATCGAGTCAAAGCGTGTCGCTGTCACGCTTGCGGAAAGCGAGTGTGGTGTAGAACAAATAGCAGAAGCATACATGCTCAAGAGGGATCACCCGAAATTCAAAGGCGACTGAATTTCGATAACCGGGGCATCGAAGTCGGAATGCCGCGAAACTCACCGAGTCAAAGCGTTACGCCCTTTGAGGAAGGAAGTGTGGTGTAGAACAAGTAGAAGAAGCAAACATGCTCAAGAGGGATCACCCGAAATTCAAAGGCAACTACATTTCGGCAACGAGGCATCGAAGGCGGAATGTTGCGAAACTCACCGAGTCAAAGCATTACGCCTTTTGCGGAAGGAAGTGTGGTGTAGAACAAGTAGCAGAAGCATACATGCTCAAGATGGATCACCTGAAATTCAAAGGCAACTGAATTTCGTCAACCGGGGCATCGAAGTCGGAATGCCGCGAAACTCACCGAGTCAAAGTGTTTAGCTGTTTGCGGAAGGAAGTGTGATGTAGAACAAGTAGCAGAAGCATACATGCTCAAGAGGGATCACCCCGAAATTCAATGGCAACTGAATTTCGGCAATGGGGGCATCGAAGGCGGAATGCCGCGAAACTTACCGCGTCAAAGCGTTACGCCCTTTGCGGAAGGAAGTGTGGATGTAGAACAAAGTAGCAGAAAGCATACATGCTCAAGAGGGATCACCCGAAATTCAAAGCCAACTGAATTTCGTCAACCAGGGCATCGAAGTCGGAATGCCGCGAAACTCACCGAGTCAAAGCGTTTAGCTGTTTGCGGAAGGAAGTGTGATGTAGAACAAGTAGCAGAAGCATACATGCTCAAGAGGGATCACCCGAAATTCAAAGGCAACAGAATTTTGTCAACCGGGGCATCGAACTCGGAATGCCGCGAAACTCACCGTGTCAAAGCGTTTCGCTGTTTGCGAAAGAGAGTGTGATGTAGAACAAGTAGCAGAAGCATACATGCTCAAGAGGGATCACCCAAAATTCAAAGGCGACTGAATTTCGGCAACCAGGGCATCGAAGTCGGAAATGCCAAACAGTCACCGAGTCAAAGCATTCGCTGTTTAAGGAAGCGATGCGATGTAGAACAAGTAGCCAGAAGCATACATGCTCAAGAGGGATGACACCGAAATTCAAAGGTAACTAAAATTTTGGCAGCCGGGGCTTCGAAAGTCGTAATGCCTGCGAAACTCACTGAGTCAAAGCGTTTCGGCGTTTGCGGTAAGGATGTGTGATGTAGAAAAGTAGCAGAAGCATACATGCTCTTAGAGGGATCACCCGAAAATTCAAAGGCAAACCGAATTTCGGCAAACCAAATCCAGCGCGTGCAGTAGAATATGCCGCCGAAAACTCACCGATTCAAAGCATTTCGCTGTTTGCGGAAGAGAGTGTATGTAGAATAAGTTAGCAGAAGCAAACATGCTCAATTGAGCGATCAACCGAAATTTAAGGCAACTGATATTTCCGGCAACCGGGGCATCGAAGTTGGGAATGCCGCAACTCACCGAGTCAAAGCGTTTCGC
>NW_027340131.1:1325100-1353986 GCF_005239225.2 Populus alba | reverse complement strand
ATGCTCAAGAGGCGATCACCCGAAAATTCAAAGGGAACTAAATTTCGGCAACCGGGCATCGAAGTCGGAATGCCGCGAAACTCATCGAGTCAAAGCGTTTCGCTGTTTGTGAAGCGAGTGTGGTTGAGAACAAGTAGCAGAAGACATACATGCTCAAGAGGGATCACCCGAATTCGAAGGTAAACTAAATTTCGGCAACCGGGGCATCGAATGTCGGAATGCCGCGAAAAAACTCACCGAGTCAAAGCGTTTCGCTGTATGCGGAAGCGAGTGGTGTAGAACATGTTAGCAGAAGCATTCATGCTCAAGAGGATCACCCGAAATTCAAAGGCAGCTGCATTTCGCAACCAGAGCATCCGAAGTCGGAATGCCACGAAAGCTCACCGATCAAAGCGTTTCGGCTGTTTGCGGAAGCGCCTAGACTCAATAGTGGTGTAGAACATGTAGCAGAAGCATAGATGCTCAAGAGCGATGACCGGAAATTCAAAGGCGACTGAATTTCGCCAACCGGGGCATCGAAGTCGAATGTCGCGAAACTCACCGAATCAAAGCGTTACGCCCTCTGCGGAAGGAAGTGTGGTGTAGAACAAGTAGAAGAAGCATACATGCTCAAGAGTGATCACCCGAAATTCAAAGGCAACTGAATTTGCACCATCGGGGCATCGAAGGCGGAATGCCGTGAAATTCACCGAGTCAAAGCGTTACGCCCTCTTGCGGAAGGAAGGGTGGGTTGTTTGAACAAGTAGCAGAAGCATAACATGCTCAAGAGGATGACCCGAAATTGAAAGCGACTGAATTCCCGGCAATCGGGGCATCGAAGGCGGAATGCCGCGAAACTCATCTAGTCAAAGCGTTACGCCCTTTGCGGAAGGAAGGGTGGTGTAGAACAAGTAGCAGAAGCAAACATGCTCAAGAGGGATCACCCGAAATTCAAAGGCTACTGAATTTCGGGCAATCGGGCACGAAGGCGGAATAGCCGCGAAACTCACGAGTCAAAGCGTTACGCCCTTTGCGGAAGGAAGTGTGTGTAGAACCAATAGCAGAAGCATACCATGCTCAAGAGGAATCTACCCGAAATTCAAAGGCAACTGAATTTCGTGGCAACAGGGGCATCCGAAGTTGAGATGCCGTGAAATTCACTGAGTTAGTCAAAGCGTTGTCGCCATTTCAGGAAGGAAATGTTGATGTAGAACAAGTTAGCAGAAGCATACATGTTCAAGAGGATCACCGAAATTCAATGGCAACTGAATTTCGCAACTGAGGCATCGAAGTAGTCGAATGCCGCAACAGGTCACCGAGTCAAGGCAGCGTTTCGCTGTTTGAGGTAGGAAGTTGATGATTAGAACATTTAGCAGAGGCATACATGCTCAAGAGGGATCACCCGAAATTCAATGGCAACTGAATTTCGGCAACTGGGGCATCGAAGTCGGAATGCCGCAACAGTCACCGAGTCAAAGCGTTTCGCTGTTTGAGGTAGGAAGTGTGATGTAGAACATTTAGCAGAGGCATACATGCTCAAGAGGGATCACCCGAAATTAAATGGCAACTGAATTCCGGCAACTGGGCATCGAAGTCGGAATGCCGCAACAGTCACCGAGTCAAAGCGTTTCCAGAGGACAGCGAGTGTTGTGTAGAACACAGTAGCACGAAGCATACATGCTCAAGAGGGATCACCCGAAATTCAAAGGCAACTGAATTTCGGCAACCGGGGCATCGAAGGCGGAATGCCGCGAAACTCACCGAGTCAAAGCGTTTTGCTGTTTGCGGAAGCGAGTGTGGTGTAGAACATGTAGCAGAAGCATAGATGCTCAAGAGGGATGACCGGAAATTCAAAGGCGACTGAATTCCGGCAATCGGGCATCAAGGCGGAAATGCCGCGAACTCATCTAGTTCAAAGCGTTACGCCCTTTGCGGAAGGAAGGGTGGTGTAGAACAAGTAGCAGAAGCAAACATGCTCAAGAGGGATCACCCGAAATTCAAAGGCTACTGAATTTCGGCAATCGGGGCATCGAAGTCGAAATGGCGCGAAAAAACTCTTCCGAGTCAAAAGCGTTACGCCCTTTGCGAAAGGAAGTGTGGTGTAGAACAAGTAGCAGAAGCATACATGCTCAAGAGGGATCACCTGAAATTCAAAGGCAACTGAATTTCGGCAACGGGGGCATCGAAGTCGGAATGCCGCGAAACTCACCGAGTCAAAGGGTTTCGCTGTTTGCGGAAGGAATTGTGATGTAGAACAAGTAGCAGAAGCATACATGCTCATGAGGGATCACCCGAAATTCAAAGGCGACTGAATTTCGGCAACTGGGGCATCGGAAGGCGGATGCCGCAAAACTCACCGAAGTCAAAGCGTTTTTGCTGTTTGCCGGAAGCGAGTGTGGTGTAGAACAAATAGCAGAAGCATACATGCTCAGGAGGGATGACCGGAAATTCAAAGGCGACTGAATTTCGGCAACTGGCATCGATGTCGGAATGCTGCGAAACTCATCGAGTCAAAGCGTTACGCCCTTTGCGGAAGGAAGTGTGGTGTAGAACAAGTAGCAGAAGCATACATGCTCAATAGGGATCACCCGCAATTCAAAGGCAACTGAATTTCGTCAACCGGGGCATCGAAGTCGGAATGCCGCGAAACTCACCAAGTCAAAGTGTTTAGCTGTTTGCGGAAGAAGTGTGTTGTAGAAACAAGTAGCAGAAGCATACATGCTCAAGAGGGATCACCCGAAATTCAAAGGCAACTGAATTTCGGCAACCGGGGCATCGAAGTTTGAATGCCGTGAAAGTCACCGAGTCAAAGCGTTTCGCCGTTTGAGGAAGGAAGTGTGCTGTAGAACATGTAGCCAGAAGCATTTACATGCTCAAGAGCGGGATCACCCGAAATTCAAAGGCAACTGAATTTTGGCAACCGGGGCATCGAAGTCGGAATGCCGCAACAGTCACCGAGTCAAAGCGTTTAGCTGTTTGCGGAAGGAAGTGTGATGTAGAACATGTAGCAGAAGCATACATGCTCAAGAGGGATCACCTGAAATTCAAAGGCAACTGAATTTCGGCAACCGGGGAATCCATGTCGGAATGCCGCGAAACTCACGGAGTCAAAGCGTTTCGCTGTTTTTTGGAAGCGAGTGTGATGTAGAACATGTAGCAGAAGCATACATGCTCAAGAGGGATCACCCGAAATTCAAAGGCAACTGAATTTCGGCAACCGGGACATCGAAGTTGGAAAGCCGCGAAAGTCACCGAGTCAAAGCGTTTCGCCGTTTGAGGAAGAAGTGTGATGTAGAACATGTAGCAGTAAGCATACCATGCTCAAGCGGGATCACCCGAAATTCAAAGGCAACTGAATTCGGCAACCGGGGCATCGAAGTCGGGCAATGCGCGAAACTCACGGAGTCAAAGCGTTTCGCTGTTTTGCGGAAGCGAGTGTGATGTAGAAGCATGTAGCAGAAGCATACATGCTCAAGAGGATCACCCGAAATTCAAAGGCAACTAAATTTCGGCAACCGGGGCATCAAGTCAGAATGCCCACAGTGACCGAGTCAAAGCGTTTCGCTATTTGAGGAAGAAGTGTGATGTAGAACATGTAGCAGAAGCATACATGCTCAAGAGGATCACCCGAAATTCAAAAGGCAAACTGAATTTCGGCAACCAGAGCACGAAGTCGGAATGCCGCAAAACTCACGGGAGTCAAAGAGTTTCGCTGTTAATCGCGAAGCACGAGTGTGATATTATAGACAAAGTAGCAGAATGCATACATGCACAAGAGCGGATGACCCAAATTCAAGAGGCGACTGAATTTCGGCAACCGGCGGAAATCATGTCGGAATGGCACGAAACTCACCGAGTTGAAAGCGTCGCTGTTTGCGGAAGCGAGTACAGTGATGTAGAACAAGTAGCAGAAGCATACATGCTCAAGAGGGATGACGTTAAATTCAAAAGCGACTGAATTTCGGCAACCGGGGCATCGAAGTCGAAATGCCGCGAAACTCACCGAGTCAAAGCGTTACGCCCATTGCGGAAGGAAGTGTGGTGTAGAACTAGTAGAAGAAGCATACATGCTCAAGAGGGATCACCCGAAATTCAAAGGCAACTGAATTTCGGCAACCGCGGCATCGAAGTCGGAATGCCGCGAAACTCACGGAGTCAAAGCGTTTCGCTGTTTGCGGAAGCGAGTGTGATGTAGAACATGTAGCAGAAGCATACATGCTCAAGAGGGATCACCCGAAATTCAAAGGCAACTAAATTTCGGCAACCGGGGCATCCAAGTCAGAATGCCGCAACAGTGACCGAGTCAAAGCGTTTCGCTATTTGAGGAAGGAAGTGTGATGTAAGAACTGTAGCAGAAGCAACAATGCTCAAGAGGGATCACCCGAAATTCAAAGGCAACTGAATTTCGGCAACCAGAGCATCGAAGTCGGAATGCCGCAAAACTCACGGATGTCAAAGAGTTTCGCTGTATGCGGAAGCAGAGTGTGATATAGAACAAGTAGCAGGAAGCATACATGCACAAGAGGGCATGACCCGAAATTCAAAGGCGACTGAATTTCGGCAACCGAGAATCCATGTCGGAATGGCGCGAAACTCACCGAGTGAAAGCGTTTCGCTGTTTGCGGAAGCGAGTGTGATGTAGAACAAGTAGCAGAAGCATACATGCTCAAGAGGGATGACCTTAAATTCAAAAGCGACTGAATTTCGGCAACCGGGGCATCGAAGTCGAAATGCCGCGAAACTCACCGAGTCAAAGCGTTACGCCCATTGCGGAAGGAATGTGGGTGTAGAACTAGTAGAAGAAGCATACATGCTCAAGAGGGATCACCACGAAATTCAAAGGCACTGAATTCGGCACTCGGGGCATCGAAGCGGAATGCTGCGAACTCACCGAGATTCAAAGCGTTACGCCCTTTTGCGGAAAGGAAGTGTGGTGTAGAAAAAGTCAGCAGAAAGCATACATGCTCCAGAGGGATCACCCGCAATTCCAAGGCAAATGTAATTTCATCAACCGGGGCATCGATTCGGAATTGCCGCGAAACTCACCGAGTCAAAAGTGTTTAGCTGTTTGCGGAAGAAGTGTGCTGTAGAACAAGTAGCAGAAGCATACATGCTCAACGAGGGATCACCCGAAATTCAAAGCGCAACTGAATTTCGGCAACCGGGCATCGAAGTTGGAATGCCGGCATGAAAGACACCGAGCTCAAAGCGTTTTCGTGTTTGAGGAAGGAAGTGTGATGTAGAAACATGTAGCAGAAGCATACATGCTCAAGCGGGATCACCCGAAATTCAAAGGCAACTGAATTTCGGCAAGCGGAACATCGAAGGGCGGAAATGCCGCAAAACTCACCGACGGTCAAAGCGTTTCGCTGTTTGCGGAGCGAGGGTGTGGTGTAGAACAAATAGCAAAAGACATACATGCTCAAAGAAGGATCACCCGCAAATTCAAAGGCTACTGAATTTCGGCAACCGGGGAATCCATGTCGCGAATGCCGCGAAAACTCACCGAGGGAAAGCGTTTCCTGTTTGCGAAGCCGAGTGGATGTAGAACAAGTAGCAGAAGCATACATGCTCAAGAGGGATGACCTTAAATTCAAAGGCGACTGAATTTCGGCAACCGGGGCATCGAAGTCGGAATGCCGCGAAACTCATCGAGTCAAAGCGTTTCGCTGTTTGCGGAAGCGAGTGTGGTGTAGAACAAATAGCAGAAGCATACATGCTCAAGAGGGATGACTGAAATTCAAAGGCGACTGAATTTCGAACTGGGGCATCGAGTCGCAATGCCGCGAAACTCGCCGAGTCAAAAGCGTTATGCCCTTTCGGAAGGACAGTGTGGTGTAGAACAAGTAGAAGAGCATACCATGCTCAGAGGGATTCACCGCGAAATTCAAAAGACAACTGAATTTCGGCAATCAGGGCATCGAAAGTCGGAATGTCGTGAAAACTCACACGTGTCAAATCGTTTCGCTGTGTTTGGCGGAAAAGAAGTGGATATATGTAGAACACAGTAGCAGAAGCATACATGCTCAAGTGGGATCACCCGAAATTCAAAGGCGACTGAATTTCGGCAACTGGGCATTCCACGTCGGAATGCCGCAACAGTCACCGAGTCAAAGCGTTTCGCTGTTTGAGGAAGTAAATGTGATGTAGAACATGTAGCAGAAGCATACATGCACAAGTGGGATCACCCGAAATTCAAAAGGCAATCTGAATTTCGGCAACCAGGAATCCCAAGTCGGAATGCTGTGAAATCTCACCGAGTCAAAGCGTTTCGCTGTTTGCCGGTGAAGCGCGAGCTGTGATGATAGAACAGTTTTACAAAGCATACCATGGCTTCAAGAGGCATCACCGAAATTCAAAGCAACTGAATTTTCGCACTTCGGCATCGACAGGCGAATGCTGCGAAATTCACCGCAGTCAAAGCTTTACAGCCCTTTGCCGAAGACCGTGTGGTGTAGAAACAAGTAGCAGAAGACTTACATGTCTCAAAGGGATCACCGCAAATTCAAAGCATATCTGAATTTCGGGCAACTGGCGCATCAAGTCGGAATGCCCCAACTCCACCGCGCAACGTTACGCCCTTTGCGGAAGAAGTGTGTGCTAGACAAGTAGCAGAAGCATAGCTCCAAGACATCACCAAATTCAAAGGCAACTGAATTTCGGCATATCGTATGGCATCGAGTCGAAATTGCTGCGAAACTCACGATATCAAAGGTACAGCCCTCTACGGAAGGAGTGTACGTTTAAACAAGATAGCGGAAGCAATAAAAGTGCTCAAGAGGGATCACCCGAAAATTCAACAGGCAAATACTGAATTCGGCATCGGCATCGAAGGCGAATGCCGCAAAAACTCACGCCGATGCAAAAGTCGTTTCCTGTTTGCGAAGCCGAGATGTTATGTGGTTAGAACAATATCAGAAGCCAACGTCATGGCTCAAGAAGATCACTCTGAAATTACAAAGCAACTGAATTTCAGCACAGCCGGAGGAATCCCATTCGAATCCGCGAAACTACCGAGTCAAAGCGTTACGCCCTTTGCGGGAAGAAGTGTGGTGGTTGAACAAAAGTAGCAGACAGCATACAGCTCAAGATGGGATACTCACCCCGAAAATTCAAAGGCAAACTTGAATGCCGCATCGGGCCTCGAAGCGGAAATGCTGCGAAACTCCCGATGTCACAAGCGTTACCCCTCTACGAAGGAAGTTGGTGCTAACAAAGTAGCCGACGCATAAATGCTTACAGAGGATCCACCCGAAATTCAAAGGCAACTGGAATTACAGCAAGCGGGCATCGAAGGAGGAATGCGCCAACTCACCGAGTACAAAGCGCTTCCTGTTTCCCGAACGCGAGTGTTGTGTAGAACACACTAGCAGAAGCATACATCTCAAGAGCAGGGACACCCGAAATATCAAAGCCAACTGAAATTTCGGCAACCGGGAATCATGATTCGCGAAGCCGCAAAACCTCACCCGAGTCAAAGGCGTTTCGCTGATTTCGGAAGGAAGTGTATGTAGAACAAGTAAGCAAAGCAATACACTGCTCAGAGGCATGACCTAAATTCAAAGCGACGAATATGCCGGCAACGGCTGCGGTATCGAAGTCGAATGCCGATGACTGAAACTCATCGAGTCGAATGCGTTTTCTCTGTTTCGAAGCGAAGTTAGGTGTAGAACAAATACTGAGCATAACCCATGCTCAAGAGATTGACTAGAAATTCACAAGCGACTAATTCTCAGGGACTGGTAGCATCGAAATAGCAATGCCGCGAACAGTCGCCGAGTCACAAGCTTTGCCCTTTGCGGAAGATAGTCCCTGTCGGTGCTTAGAACAGTTCAGAAAGAAAGCATACAATGCTCAACATACGAATCACCAGAAACTCAAAAAACTGAATTCGGGCCAATCGGGGCCTCGACAAGTCGGCAGAACTGCCGTGAAACTCATCTGTCAAAGCGTTTCGACTGACTTTCGAAAAAGAAGTCAATATGGTTGAGAATCAAGAGTCGATCATACAATGCTCAAGAGCTGATCGCTCGAAAACTTCAAAGCGACTCGAATTTCGGCAACTGGGCATCAAGAAAGTTGGAATGCCGCAACAGTCACCGAGTCAAAGCGTTTTCGCTGTTCTGAGAAGGAAAATGTGATGTAGAACATGTAGCAGAAGCATACATGCTCAACGTGGGATCACACGAAATTCAAAGGCAACTGTAATTTCGGCAACCGGGGGGAATTCCAAGTCGTCGAATGCCCGCGAAACTCACAGTCAAAGCGTTTCGCTGTTTGCGGAAGCGAGTGTGATGTAGAACAAGTAGCAGAAGCATACATGCTCAAGAGGGATCACCCGAAATTCAAAGGTAACTAAATTTCGGCAACCGGGCATCGAAGTCGGAATGCGCGAAACTCACCGAGTCAAAAGAGCTTACGCCCTTTGCGAAGGAAATGTGCTGATAGAACAAGTAGATGAAGCATACATGCTCAGAAGGCATCACCGAAATCGAAGGCAACTAAATTTCTGCAATCGGGGATCGAAGTCGGAATGCTGTGAAAACTCATAGAGCCAAAGGGTTACCCCCTTTCGGAAGGAAGTGTTGGTGTAGAAAAGCAGTAGCGAAGCATACAATGCTCAAGATGGCATCAGCCCGAAATTCAAAGGCAACTGAATTTCGGCACTCGGGGCATCGAATGTGGAATGCTGTGAAACTTACCGAGTCAAAGCGTTACTCCCTTTGCGAAAGGAAGTGTGGTGTAGAACAAGTAGCACAGAAGCATACATGCTCAAGAGGGATCACCCGAAAATTCAAAGGCAACTTGAATTTCGGCAAAGGGGGCGCATCAAAAATTCGGAAAAATGCCCCCGAAACTCACCGAGTCAAAGCCGTTACGCCTTTGCGAAGGAAGTGTGGTGATAGAACAAGTAGCAGAAGCATACCATCTCAAGAGGGCTGGATCACCCGAAATTCAAAGGCATAATCTTCGAAGCCCCTTCATTAGAAAAGCGTCCTTCCGCCCTTACAACAAGAAGAAATAGCAGACATACGAAGGGCAAGAGGGATACCGAAATTCTGAATTTCGGCAACCGGCAGAAAATGTCACCGAGTGCGTTACGCTGTGGGAACTCATGCTTCACAATTCAAAGGCAACTGAATTCGTCGTAATGCCGCGAACTCACCGAGTCAAAGCGTTTCGTGTTGCGGAAGCGAAGTGTGATGTAGAACAAGTAGCAGAAGCATACAGCTCAAGAGTGTGCCAGGTTACGCCCTTTTGAAAGGAAGTGTGGTGTATAACATAGCTGAGCAATCGAAGTCGCGGAATGCCCGCGGAAAAAGTCACCGAGTCAAAGCGTCGCTGATTTGAGGAGGAAGTGTGATGTAGAACAGTAGCAGAAGCATACATGCTCAAGAGGGGATCACCGAATCAAAGGCAACTCTCCACGGAATGCCAAAATTCAAAGCAAGACAGAAGTCTAGTAGGAACAAGTATGAAGCATTGCTCAAGAGGGATCACCCGAAATTCAAAGGCAACTGAATTGCACGGGCATTGAAGTCGAAATACACCTCACGAGCAACGTTGCAAGGAAGTGTGGTGTAGAAGATGTAGCAGAAGCATACATGCTCAAGAGGGATCACCCGAAATTCAAAGGCAACAATTTCGGCAACGGGGCATCAAGTCGGAATGCCGTGAAACTCACGAGTCAGCGTTTCGCTGTTTCGGAAGGAAGTGTGATGTAGAACAAGTAGCAGAAAGCATACATGCTCAAGAGGGATCACCCGAAATTCAAAGGCAACTGAATTTCGGCAACCGGGATCCAAGTCGGAATGCGCGAAACTCACCGAGTCAAAGCGTTTCGTGGTTGCGGAAGGAAGTGTGATGTAGAACAAGTAGCAGAAGCATACAATGCTCAAGAGGATCACCCGAAATTCAAAGGCAACTGAATTTCGACAATCCGGGGCATCGAAGTCGGAATGCCGTGAAAACTCACCGAGTCAAAGCGTTACGCCTGTTTGCGGAAGGAAGTGTGATGTAGAACAAGTAGCAGAAGCATACATGCTCAAGAGGGATCACCCGAAATTCAAAGGCAACTGAATTTCGGCAACCGGGGCATCGAAGTCGGAATGCCGCGAAACTCACCGAGTCAAAGCGTTTAGCTGTTTGCGGAAGGAAGTGTGATGTAGAACAGTAGCAGAAGCATACATGCTCAAGAGGGATCACCCGAAATTCAAAGGCAACTGAATTTCGGCAACCGGGGCATCGAAGTCGGAATGCCGCGAACTCACCGAGTCAAAGCGTTCGCCGTTTTGCGGAAGCGAAGTGTGATGTAGAACAAGTAGCCAGAAGCATACATGCTCAAGAGGGATCACCCGAAATTCAAAGGGAACTGAATTTCGGGGGCAACTCAAGTCGGAATGCCGCAAACTCACCGAGTCAAAGCGTTACGCCCTTTGCGGAAGGAAGTGTGATGTAGAACAAGTAGCAGAAGCATACATGCTCAAGAGGGATCACCCGAAATTCAAAGGCAACTGAATTTCGGCAACTGGGATCCAAGTCGGAATGCCGCGCAAAACTCACCGAGTCAAAGCGTTTAGCTGTTTGCGGAAGCGAAGTGTGATGTAGAACAAGTAGCAGAAGCATACATGCTCAAGAGGGATCACCCGAAATTGAAAGGCAACTAAATTTCGGCACCGGGGCCATCGAAGTCGGAATGCCGTGAAACTCACCGAGTCAAAGCGTTTCGCCGTTTGCGGAAGAGAGTGTGATGTAGAACAAGTAGCAGAAGCATACATGCTCAAGAGGGATCACCCGAAATTCAAAGGCAACTGAATTTCGGCAACCGGGGCATCGAAGTCGGAATGCTGTGAAACTCACCGAGTCAAAGCGTTTCGCGCGGAAGAAGTGTTGATGTAGAACAAGTAGCAGAAGCATACATGCTCAAGAGATCACCCGAAATTCAAAGGCAACTGAATTTCGGCAATCGGGGCATCGAAGTCGGAATTGCCGCAAACTCACCGAGTCAAAGCGTTTCGCTGTTTGCGGAAGAAGTGTGGTGTAGAACAAGTAGCAGAAGCATACATGCTCAAGAGGGATCACCCGAAATTCAAAGGCAACTGAAATTTCGACAATCGGGGAATCAATCGAAGTCGAATGCGCGAAACTCACAGAGTCAAAGCGTTTCGCTGTTTGCGGAAGCGAGTGTGGTGTAGAACAAGTAGCAGAAGCATACATGCTCAAGAGGGATCACCCGAAATTCAAAGGCAACTGAATTTCGTCAACCGGGGCATCGAAGTCGGAATGCCGCGAAACTCACCGAGTCAAAGCGTTTCGCTGTTTGCGGAAGGAAGTGTGATGTAGAACAAGTAGCAGAAGCATACATGCTCAAGAGGGATCACCCGAAATTCAAAGGCAACTGAATTTCGGCAACCGGGGCATCGAAGTCGGAATGCCGCGAAACTCACCGAGTCAAAGCGTTACGCCCTTTACGGAAGGAAGTGTGGTGTAGAACAAGTAGCAGAAGCATACATGCTCAAGAGGGATCACCCGAAATTCAAAGGCAACTGAATTTCGGCAACCGGGGCATCGAAGTCGGAATGCCGCGAAACTCACCGAGTCAAAGCGTTTCGCTGTTTGCGGAAGGAAGTGTGATGTAGAACAAAGTAGCAGAAGCATACATGCTCAAGAGGGATCACCCGAAATTCAAAGGCAACTGAATTTCGGCAACCGGGGCAATCGAAGTCGGAAATGCCGCGAAACTCACCGGAGTCAAAGCGTTACGCCCTTTGCGGAAGGAAGTGTGGTGTAGAACAAGTAGCAGAAGCATACATGCTCAAGAGGGATCACCCGAAATTCAAAGGCAACTGAATTTCGGCAACCGGGCATCGAAGTCGGAATGCCGCGAAACTCACCGAGTCAAAGCGTTTCGCCCTTTGCGGAAGGAAGTGTGATGTAGAACAAGTAGCAGAAGCATACATGCTCAAGAGGGATCACCCGAAATTCAAAGGCAACTGAATTTCGGCAACCGGGGCAATCGAAGTCGGAATGCCGCGAAACTCACCGAGTCAAAGCGTTTTGCGCGCCCTTTGCGGAAGGAAGTGTGGTGTAGAACAAGTAGCAGAAGCATACATGCTCAAGAGGGATCACCCGAAATTCAAAGGCAACTGAATTTCGGCAACGAAAGTCGGAATGCCGCGAAACTCACCGAGTCAAAGCGTTTCGCTGTTTGCGGAAGGAAGTGTGATGTAGAACAAGTAGCAGAAGCATACATGCTCAAGAGGGATCACCCGAAATTCAAAGGCAACTGAATTTCGGCAACCGGGGCATCGAAGTCGGAATGCCGCGAAACTCACCGAGTCAAAGCGTTTCGCTGTTTGCGGAAGGAAGTGTGATGTAGAACAAGTAGCAGAAGCATACATGCTCAAGAGGGATCACCCGAAATTCAAAGGCAACTGAATTTCGGCAACCGGGGCATCGAAGTCGGAATGCCGAAACTCACCGAGTCAAAGCGTTTCGCCGTTTGCGGAAGGAAGTGTGGTGTAGAACAAGTAGCAGAAGCATACATGCTCAAGAGGGATCACCCGAAATTCAAAGGCAACTGAATTTCGGCAACCGGGGCATCGAAGTCGGAATGCCGCGAAACTCACCGAGTCAAAGCGTTTCGCTTTGCGGAAGGAAGTGTGATGTAGAACAAGTAGCAGAAGCATACATGCTCAAGAGGGATCACCCGAAATTCAAAGGCAACTGAATTTCGGCAACCGGGGCATCGAAGTCGGAATGCTGCGAAACTCACCGAGTCAAAGCGTTACGCTTTGCGGAAGGAAGTGTGATGTAGAACAAGTAGCAGAAGCATACATGCTCAAGAGGGATCACCCGAAATTCAAAGGCAACTGAATTTCGGCAACCGGGGCATCGAAGTCGGAATGCCGCGAAACTCACCGAGTCAAAGCGTTACGCTGTTTGCGGAAGGAAGTGTGATGTAGAACAAGTAGCAGAAGCATACATGCTCAAGAGGGATCACCCGAAATTCAAAGGCAACTGAATTTCGGCAACCGGGGCATCGAAGTCGGAATGCCGCGAAACTCACCGAGTCAAAGCGTTACGCCCTTTTGCGGAAGGAAGTGTGATGTAGAACAAGTAGCAGAAGCATACATGCTCAAGAGGGATCACCCCGAAATTCAAAGGCAACTGAATTTCGGCAACCGGGGCATCGAAGTCGGAATGCGCGAAACTCACTGAGTCAAAGCGTTTCGCTGTTGCGGAAGGAAGTGTGGTGTAGAACAAGTAGCAGAAGCATACATGCTCAAGAGGGATCACCCGAAATTCAAAGGCAACTGAATTTCGGCAACCGGGGCAATCGAAGTCGGAATGCCGCGAAACTCACCGAGTCAAAGCGTTTCGCTGTTTGCGGAAGCGAAGTGTGGTGTAGAACAAGTAGCAGAAGCATACATGCTCAAGAGGGATCACCCGAAATTCAAAGGCAACTGAATTTCGGCAACCGGGGCATCGAAGTCGGAATGCCGCGAAACTCACCGAGTCAAAGCGTTTCGCTTTTGCGGAAGGAAGTGTGATGTAGAACAAGTAGCAGAAGCATACATTGCTCAAGAGGGATCACCCGAAATTCAAAGGCAACTGAATTTCGGCAACCGGGGCATCGAAGTCGGAATGCCGCGAAACTCACCGAGTCAAAGCGTTTCGCTGTTTGCGGAAGAGAGTGTGATGTAGAACAAGTAGCAGAAGCATACATGCTCAAGAGGGATCACCCGAAATTCAAAGGCAACTGAATTTCGCAACCGGGGCATCGAAGTCGGAATGCCGTGAAACTCACCGAGTCAAAGCGTTTCGCTGTTTGCGGAAGAAGTGTGATGTAGAACAAGTAGCAGAAGCATACATGCTCAAGAGGGATCACCCGAAATTCAAAGGCAACTGAATTTCGGCAACCGGGGCATCGAAGTCGGAATGCCGAAACTCACCGAGTCAAAGCGTTTCGCTGTTTGCGGAAGGAAGTGTGATGTAGAACAAGTAGCAGAAGCATACATGCTCAAGAGGGATCACCCGAAATTCAAAGGCAACTGAATTTCGGCAACCGGGGCATCGAAGTCGGAATGCCGAAACTCACCGAGTCAAAGCGTTTCGCTGTTTGCGGAAGAAGTGTGATGTAGAACAAGTAGCAGAAGCATACATGCTCAAGAGGGATCACCCGAAATTCAAAGGCAACTGAATTTCGGCAACCGGGGCATCGAAGTCGGAATGCCGCGAAACTCACCGAGTCAAAGCGTTTCGCCCTTTTGAGGAAGGAAGTGTGATGTAGAACAAGTAGCAGAAGCATACATGCTCAAGAGGGATCACCCGAAATTCAAAGGCAACTGAATTTCGGCAACCGGGGCATCGAAGTCGGAATGCCGCGAAACTCACCGAGTCAAAGCGTTTCGCTGTTTGCGGAAGCGAGTGTGATGTAGAACAAGTAGCAGAAGCATACATGCTCAAGAGGGATCACCCGAAATTCAAAGGCAACTGAATTTCGGCAAACCGGGGCATCGAAGTCGGAATGCCGCGAAACTCACCGAGTCAAAGCGTTTCGCCGTTTGCGGAAGGAAGTGTGATGTAGAACAAGTAGCAGAAGCATACATGCTCAAGAGGGATCACCCGAAATTCAAAGGCAACTGAATTTCGGCAACCGGGGCATCGAAGTCGGAATGCCGCGAAACTCACCGAGTCAAAGCGTTTCGCCTGTTTGCGGAAGGAAGTGTGATGTAGAACAAGTAGCAGAAGCATACATGCTCAAGAGGGATCACCCGAAATTCAAAGGCAACTGAATTTCGGCAACCGGGGCATCGAAGTCGGAATGCCGCGAAACTCACCGAGTCAAAGCGTTTCGCTGTTTGCGGAAGGAAGTGTGGTGTAGAACAAGTAGCAGAAGCATACATGCTCAAGAGGGATCACCCGAAATTCAAAGGCAACTGAATTTCGGCAACCGGGGCATCGAAGTCGGAATGCCGCGAAACTCACCGAGTCAAAGCGTTTCGCTGTTTGCGGAAGGAAGTGTGGTGTAGAACAAGTAGCAGAAGCATACATGCTCAAGAGGGATCACCCGAAATTCAAAGGCAACTGAATTTCGGCAACCGGGGCATCGAAGTCGGAATGCCGCGAAACTCACCGAGTCAAAGCGTTTCGCTGTTTGCGGAAGGAAGTGTGATGTAGAACAAGTAGCAGAAGCATACATGCTCAAGAGGGATCACCCGAAATTCAAAGGCAACTGAATTTCGGCAACCGGGGCATCGAAGTCGGAATGCCGCGAAAACTCACCGAGTCAAAGCGTTACGCTTTTGCGGAAGGAAGTGTGGTGTAGAACAAGTAGCAGAAGCATACATGCTCAAGAGGGATCACCCGAAATTCAAAGGCAACTGAATTTCGGCAACCGGGGCATCGAAGTCGGAATGCCGCGAAACTCACCGAAGTCAAAGCGTTTCGCTGTTTGCGGAAGGAAGTGTGATGTAGAACATGTAGCAGAAGCATACATGCTCAAGAGGGATCACCCGAAATTCAAAGGCAACTGAATTTCGTCCAAGTCGGAATGCCGCGAAACTCACCGAGTCAAAGCGTTTCGTTTGCGGAAGGAAGTGTGGTGTAGAACAAGTAGCAGAAGCATACATGCTCAAGAGGGATCACCCGAAATTCAAAGGCAACTGAATTTCGGCAACCGGGGCATCGAAGTCGGAATGCCGCGAAACTCACCGAGTCAAAGCGTTCGCTGTTTGCGGAAGGAAGTGTGATGTAGAACAAGTAGCAGAAGCATACATGCTCAAGAGGGATCACCCGAAATTCAAAGGCAAACTGAATTTCGGCAACCGGGGCATCGAAGTCGGAATGCCGCGAAACTCACCGAGTCAAAGCGTTTCGCCGTTTGCGGAAGGAAGTGTGATGTAGAACAAGTAGCAGAAGCATACATGCTCAAGAGGGATCACCCGAAATTCAAAGGCAACAGAATTTCGGCAACCGGGGCATCGAAGTCGGAATTCACCGAGTCAAAGCGTTTCGCTGTTTGCGGAAGAAGTGTGATGTAGAACAAGTAGCAGAAGCATACATGCTCAAGAGGGATCACCCGAAATTCAAAGGCAACTGAATTTCGGCAACCGGGGCATCGAAGTCGGAATGCCGCGAAACTCACCGAGTCAAAGCGTTTCGCTGTTTGCGGAAGGAAGTGTGATGTAGAACAAGTAGCAGAAGCATACATGCTCAAGAGGGATCACCCGAAATTCAAAGGCAACTGAATTTCGGCAACCGGGGCATCGAAGTCGGAATGCCGCGAAACTCACCGAGTCAAAGCGTTACGCCGTTTGCGGAAGGAAGTGTGATGTAGAACAAGTAGCAGAAGCATACATGCTCAAGAGGGATCACCCGAAATTCAAAGGCAACTGAATTTCGGCAACTGGGGCATCGAAGTCGGAATGCCGCAAACTCAACCGAGTCAAAGCGTTTCGCTGTTTGCGGAAGGAAGTGTGATGTAGAACAAGTAGCAGAAGCATACATGCTCAAGAGGGATCACCCGAAATTCAAAGGCAACTGAATTTCGGCAACCGGGGCATCGAAGTCGGAATGCCGTGAAACTCACCGAGTCAAAGCGTTTCGCTGTTTGCGGAAGAAGTGTGATGTAGAACAAGTAGCAGAAGCATACATGCTCAAGAGGGATCACCCGAAATTCAAAGGCAACTGAATTTCGGCAACCGGGGCATCGAAGTCGGAATGCAAACTCACCGAGTCAAAGCGTTTCGCTTTTGCGGAAGGAAGTGTGATGTAGAACAAGTAGCAGAAGCATACATGCTCAAGAGGGATCACCCGAAATTCAAAGGCAACTGAATTTCGGCAACCGGGGCATCGAAGTCGGAATGCCGCGAAACTCACCGAGTCAAAGCGTTTCGCTGTTTGCGGAAGAAGTGTGATGTAGAACAAGTAGCAGAAGCATACATGCTCAAGAGGGATCACCCGAAATTCAAAGGTGAAATTTCGGCAACTGGGCATCGAAGTCGGAATGCCGCAATCACCGAGTCAAAGCGTTTCGCTTTTGCGGAAGGAAGTGTGGTGTAGAACAAGTAGCAGAAGCATACATGCTCAAGAGGGATCACCCGAAATTCAAAGGCAACTGAATTTCGGCAACCGGGATCGAAGTCGGAATGCCGTGAAACTCACCGAGTCAAAGCGTTTTTGCGGAAGGAAGTGTGATGTAGAACAAGTAGCAGAAGCATACATGCTCAAGAGGGATCACCCGAAATTCAAAGGCAACTGAATTTCGGCAACCGGGGCATCGAAGTCGGAATGCCGCGAAACTCACCGAGTCAAAGCGTTTCGCTGTTTGCGGAAGGAAGTGTGATGTAGAACAAGTAGCAGAAGCATACATGCTCAAGAGGGATCACCCGAAATTCAAAGGCAACTGAATTTCGTCAACCGGGGCATCGAAGTCGGAATGCCGCGAAACTCACCGAGTCAAAGCGTTTCGCTGTTTGCGGAAGGAGTGTGATGTAGAACAAGTAGCAGAAGCATACATGCTCAAGAGGGATCACCCGAAATTCAAAGGCAACTGAATTTCGGCAACTGGGGCAATGAAGTCGGAATGCCGCGAAACTCACCGAGTCAAAGCGTTTCGCTGTTGAAAAGGAAGTGTGGTGTAGAACAAGTAGCAGAAGCATACATGCTCAAGAGGGATCACCCGAAATTCAAAGGCAACTGAATTTCGGCAACCGGGGCATCGAAGTCGGAATGCCGCGAAAACTCACCGAGTCAAAGCGTTTCGCTGTTTGCGGAAGGAAGTGTGATGTAGAACAAGTAGCAGAAGCATACATGCTCAAGAGGGATCACCCGAAATTCAAAGGCAACTGAGAATTTCGGCAACCGGGGCATCGAAGTCGGAATGCCGTGAAACTCACCGAGTCAAAGCGTTTCGCTGTTTGCGGAAGGAAGTGTGATGTAGAACAAGTAGCAGAAGCATACATGCTCAAGAGGGATCACCCGAAATTCAAAGGCAACTGAATTTCGGCAACCGGGGCATCGAAGTCGGAATGCCGCGAAACTCACCGAGTCAAAGCGTTTCGCCGTTTGCGGAAGGAAGTGTGATGTAGAACAAGTAGCAGAAGCATACATGCTCAAGAGGGATCACCCGAAATTCAAAGGCAACTGAATTTCGGCAACGGGGCATCGAAGTCGGAATGCCGCAAGTCACCGAGTCAAAGCGTTTCGCCGTTTGCGGAAGGAAGTGTGATGTAGAACAAGTAGCAGAAGCATACATGCTCAAGAGGGATCACCCGAAATTCAAAGGCAACTGAATTTCGGCAACTGGGGCGGGGCATCGAATCGAATTCGCAAAACTCACCGAGTCAAAGCGTTTCGCTTTTGCGGAAGGAAGTGTGGTGTAGAACAAGTAGCAGAAGCATACATGCTCAAGAGGATCACCCGAAATTCAAAGGCAACTGAATTTCGGCAACCGGGGGCATCGAAGTCGAATGCCGCGAAAACTCACCGAGTCAAAGCGTTTCGCTGTTTGCGGAAGGAGTGTGATGTAGAACAAGTAGCAGAAGCATACATGCTCAAGAGGGATCACCCGAAATTCAAAGGCAACTGAATTTCGGCAACCGGGGCATCGAAGTCGGAATGCCGCGAAACTCACCGAGTCAAAGCGTTTCGCCCTTTGTGGAAGGAAGTGTGGTGTAGAACAAGTAGCAGAAGCATACATGCTCAAGAGGGATCACCCGAAATTCAAAGGCAACTGAATTTTCGGCAACTGGGGCATCGAAGTCGGAATGCCGCGAAACTCACCGAGTCAAAGCGTTTCGCTGTTTGCGGAAGGAAGTGTGATGTAGAACAAGTAGCAGAAGCATACATGCTCAAGAGGGATCACCCGAAATTCAAAGGCAACTGAATTTCGGCAACCGGGGCATCGAAGTCGGAATGCCGCGAAACTCACCGAGTCAAAGCGTTTCGCCGTTGCGGAAGGAAGTGTGGTGTAGAACAAGTAGCAGAAGCATACATGCTCAAGAGGGATCACCCGAAATTCAAAGGCAACTGAATTTCGGCAACCGGGGCATCGAAGTCGGAATGCCGCAAACTCACCGAAGTCAAAGCGTTTCGCCGTTTGCGGAAGGAGAGTGTGATGTAGAACAAGTAGCAGAAGCATACATGCTCAAGAGGGATCACCCGAAATTCAAAGGCAACTGAAATTTCGGCAACCGGGCATCGAAGTAATGCCGCAAACTCACCGAGTCAAAGCGTTTCGCAGTTTGCGGAAGGAAGTGTGATGTAGAACATGTAGCAGAAGCATACATGCTCAAGAGGGATCACCCGAAATTCAAAGGCAACTGAATTTCGGCAACTTGGGAATCGAAGTCGGAATGCCGCGAAACTCACCGAGTCAAAGCGTTTCGCTTTGCGGAAGGAAGTGTGGTGTAGAACAAGTAGCAGAAGCATACATGCTCAAGAGGGATCACCCGAAATTCAAAGGCAACTGAATTTCGGCCCAACCGGGGAATCCAAGTCGGAAATGCCGCGAAAACTCACCGAGTCAAAGCGTTTCGCTGTTTGCGGAAGGAAGTGTGATGTAGAACAAGTAGCAGAAGCATACATGCTCAAGAGGGATCACCCGAAATTCAAAGGCAACTGAAATTTCGGCAACCGGGGCATCGAAGTCGGAATGCCGCGAAACTCACCGAGTCAAAGCGTTTCGCTGTTTGCGGAAGGAAGTGTGATGTAGAACAAGTAGCAGAAGCATACATGCTCAAGAGGGATCACCCGAAATTCAAAGGCAACAGAATTTCGGCAACCGGGGCATCGAAGTCGAAATGCCGAAACTCACCGAGTCAAAGCGTTTCGCGTGTTTGCGGAAGGAGTGTGATGTAGAACAAGTAGCAGAAGCATACATGCTCAAGAGGGATCACCCGAAATTCAAAGGCAACTGAATTTCGGCAACCGCAATCGAAGTCCAGAATGCCGCAACAGTCACCGAGTCAAAGCGTTTCGCTGTTTGCGGAAGGAAGTGTGGTGTAGAACAAGTAGCAGAAGCATACATGCTCAAGAGGGATCACCCGAAATTCAAAGGCAACTGAATTTCGGCAATCGGGGCATCGAAGTCGGAATGCCGCAACAGTCACCGAGTCAAAGCGTTTCGCTGTTTGCGGAAGGAAGTGTGATGTAGAACAAGTAGCAGAAGCATACATGCTCACGAGGGATCACCCGAAATTCAAAGGGAACTAAATTTTCGGCAACGGGGCATCGAAGTAAATGCCGCAAAATCACCGAGTCAAAAGCGTTTCGCTGTTTGCAGGAAGAAGTGTGATGTAGAACAAGTAGCAGAAGCATACATGCTCAAGAGGGATCACCCGAAATTTAAAGGCAACTGAATTTCGGCAACCGGGGCATCGAAGTCAGAATGCCACGAAACTCATCGAGTCAAAGCGTTTCGTTGTTTGCGGAAGCGAGTGTGATGTAGAACATGTAGCAGAAGCATACATGCACAAGAGGGATCACCCGAAATTCAAAGGGAACTAAATTTCGGAAACCAGGGCATCGAAGTCGGAATGCCGCGAAACTTATCGAGTCAAAGCGTTTCGCCGTTTGAGGAAGGAAGTGTGATGTAGAACAAGTAGCAGAAGCATACATGCTCAAGAGGGATCACCCGAAATTCAAAGGCAACTGAATTTCGTCAACCGGGGGCATCGAAGTCGGAATGCCGTGAAACTCACCGAGTCAAAGCGTTTCGCTGTTTGCGGAAGAGAGTGTGATGTAGAACAAGTAGCAGAAGCATACATGCTCAAGAGGGATCACCCGAAATTCAAAGGCAACAGAATTTCGTCAACCGGGGCATCGAAGTCGGAATGCCGCGAAACTCACCGAGTCAAAGCGTTTCGCTGTTTGCGGAAGTGATTGTGATTTAGAACAAGTAGCAGAAGCATACATGCTCACGAGGGATCACACGAAATTCAAAGGCAACTGAATTTCGGTAATCGGGGCATCGAAGTCGGAATGCCGCAAAGTCACCGAGTCAAAGCGTTTCGCTGTTTGCGGAAGAGAGTGTGATGTAGAACAAGTACCAGAAGCATACATGCTCAAGAGGGATCACCCGAAATTCAAAGGCAACTGAATTTCGGCAACCGGGCCATCGAAGTCGGAATGCCGCGAAACTCACGGAGTCAAAGTGTTTCGCCGTTTGCGGAAGAGAGTGTGATGTAGAACAAGTAGCAGAAGCATACATGCTCAAGAGGGATCACCCGAAATTCAAAGGCAACAGAATTTCGTCAACCGGGGGCATCGAAGTCGGAATGCTGTGAAACTCACCGAGTCAAAGCGTTTCGCTGTTTGCGGAAGAGAGTGTGATGTAGAACAAGTAGCAGAAGCATACATGCTCAAGAGGGATCACCCGAAATTCAAAGGGAACTAAATTTCGGCAACTGGGGCATCGAAGTCGGAATGCCGCAAAAAGTCACCGAGTCAAAGCGTTTCGCTGTTTGCGGAAGAGAGTGTGATGTAGAACAAGTAGCAGAAGCATACATGCTCAAGAGGGATCACCCGAAATTCAAAAGGCAACAGAATTTCGTCAACCGGGGCATCGAAGTCGGAATGCCGTGAAACTCACCGAGTCAAAGCGTTTCGCCGTTTGAGGAAGGAAGTGTGATGTAGAACATGTAGCAAAAGCGTACATGCTCAAGAGGGATCACCCGAAATTCAAAGGCAACATAATTTCGTCAACCGGGGCATCGAAGTCGGAATGCCGTGAAACTCACCGAGTCGAAGCGTTTCGCTGTTTGCGGAAGAGAGTGTGATGTAGAACAAGTAGCAGAAGCATACATGCTCAAGAGGGATCACCCGAAATTCAAAGGCGACTGAATTTCGGCAACTGGGGCATCGAAGGCGGTATGCCGCAAAAGTCACCGAGTCAAAGCGTTTTGCTATTTGAGCGAAGGAAGTGTGATGTAGAACATGTAGCAAAAGCGTACATGCTCAAGAGGGATCACCCGAAATTCAAAGGCAACAAAATTTCATCAACCGTCGAAGTCGGAATGGCGTGAAACTCACCGAGTCGAAGCGTTTCGCTGTTTGTGGAAGAGATTGTGATGTAGAACAAGTAGCAGAAGCATACATGCTCAAGAGGGATCACCCGAAATTCAAAGGCAACTGAATTTCGGCAACTGGGGCATCAAAGTCGGAATGCCGCGAAACTCACGGAGTCAAAGCGTTTCGCCGTTTGCGGACGGAAGTGTGATGTAGAACAAGTAGCACAAGCATACATGCTCAAGAGGGATCACCCGAAATTCAAAGGCAACAGAATTTCGTCAACCAGCGGCTCTAAATGCAGAAACTCACCGAGTCAAAGCGTTTCGCCATTTGCGGAAGGAAGTGTGATGTAGAACAAGTAGCTGAAGCATACATGCTCAAGAGGGATCACCCGAAATTTAAAGGCAACAAATTTTCGGCAACCGGGAAATCCAAGTCAGAATGCCGCGAAACTCACCGAGTCAAAATCTTTCGCTGTTTGCGGAAGGAAGTGTGGTGTAGAACAAGTAGTAGAAGCATACATGCTCAAGAGGGATCACCCGAAATTCAAAGGCAACTGAATTTCGGCAATCGGGGCATCGAAGTCGGAATGCCGCAACAGTCACCGAGTCAAAGCGTTTCGCTGTTTGCGGAAGGAAGTGTGATGTAGAACAAGTAGCAGAAGCATACATGCTCAAGAGGGATCACCCGAAATTCAAAGGCGACTGAATTTCGGCAACCGGGGCATCGAAGTCGGAAATGCCGCGTTAAACTCACCGAGTCGAAGCGTTTCGTTGTTTGAGGAAGGAAGTGTGATTTCGAACATGTACCAGAAGCATACATGCTCAAGAGGGATCACCCGAAATTCAAAGGCAACTGAATTTCGGCAACTAGGAAATCCAAGTCGGAATGCCGCGAAACTCACCGAGTCAAAGCGTTACGCCCTTTGCGGAAGGAAGTGTGGTGTAGAACTAAGTAGCAGAAGCATACATGCTCAAGAGGGATCACCCGAAAATTCAAAGGCAACTGAATTTCGGCAACTGGGGCATCGAAGTCGGAATGCCGCGAAACTCACCAAGTCAAAGCGTTTCGCCGTTTGCGGAAGGAAGTGTGATGTAGAACAAGTAGCAGAAGCATACATGCTCAAGAGGGATCACCCGAAATTCAAAGGCAACTGAATTTCGGCAACCGGGGCATCGAAGTCGGAATGCCGTGAAACTCACCGAGTCAAAGCATTTCGCCGTTTGCGGAAGGAAGTGTGTAGTAGAAACAAACAAGTAGCAGAAGCATACATGCTCAAGAGGGATCACCCGAAATTCAAAGGCGACTGAATTTCGGCAACTCGGGGCATCGAAGGCGGAATGCCGCAAAAGTCACCGAGTCAAAGCGTTTCGCTATTTGGGGAAGGAAGTGTGATGTAGAACATGTAGCAGAAGCATACATGCTCAAGAGGGATCACCCGAAATTCAAAGGCAACTGAATTTCGGCAACTGGGAAATCCAAGTCGGAATGCCGCGAAACTCACCGAGTCAAAGCGTTACGCTGTTGCGGAAGGAAATGTGGTGTAGAACAAGTAGCAAGAAGCGTATACATGCTCAAGAGGGATCACCTGAAATTCAAAGGCAACTGAATTTCGGCAATTGGGGCATCGAAGGCGGAAAATGCGCGCAAACTCACCGAGTCAAAGCGTTTCGCTGTTTGCGGAAGAGAGTGTGATGTAGAACAAGTAGGTGAAGCATACATGCTCAAGAGGGATCACCCGAAATTCAAAGGCAACTGAATTTCAGCAACCGGGGCCATCGAAGTCGGAAATTGCCGCGAAAACTCACCGAGTCAAAGCGTTTCGCCGTTTGCGGAAGGAAGTGTGATGTAGAACAAGTAGCAGAAGCATACATGCTCAAGAGGGATCACACGAAATTCAAAGGCAACAGAATTTCGTCAACCGGGTTAGGCATCGAAGTCATGAATGCCGTGAAACTCACCGAGTCAAAGCGTTTAGCGCTATTTGACGGAAGAGAAGTGTGATGTAGAACAAGTAGCAGAAGCATACATGCTCAAGAGGGATCACCCGAAATTCAAAGGCGACTGAATTTCGGCAAAACTGGGGCATCGAAGGCGGAATGCCGCAAAAGTCACCGAGTCAAAGCGTTTCGCTGTTTGAGGAAGAAGTGTGATGTAGAACATGTAGCAGAAAGCATACATGCTCAAGAGGGATCACCCGAAATTCAAAGGCCACTGAATTTCGGCAACAGGGGAATCCAAGTCGGAATGCCGCGAAACTCACCGAGTCAAAGCGTTACGCCCTTTGCGGAAGGAAGTTTGGTGTAGAACAAGTAGCAGAAGCATACATGCTCAAGAGGGATCACCCGAAATTCAAAGGCAACTGAATTTCGGCAATCGGGGCATCGAAGTCGGAATGCCGCAATAGTCACCGAGACAAAGTGTTTCGCTGTTTGAGGAAGAGAGTGTGATGTAGAACAAGTACCAGAAGCATACATGCTCAAGAGGGATCACCCGAAATTCAAAGGCAACAGAATTTCGGCAACCGGGCCATCAAAGTCGGAATGCCGCGAAACTCACGGAGTCAAAGCGTTTCGCCGTTTGCGGAAGAGAGTGTGATGTAGAACATGTAGCAGAAGCATACATGCTCAAGAGGGATCACCCGAAATTCAAAGGCAACAAAATTTCGGCAACCGGGGCATCGAAGTCGGAATGCTGTGAAACTCACCGAGTCAAAGCGTTTCGCTGTTTGCGGAAGAGAGTGTGATGTAGAACAAGTAGCAGAAGCATACATGCTCACGAGGGATCACCCGAAATTCAAAGGGAACTAAATTTCGGCAACTGGGGCATCGAAGGCGAAATGCCGCAAAAGTCACCGAGTCAAAGCGTTTCGCTGTTTGCGGAAGGAAGTGTGATGTAGAACAAGTAGCAGAAGCATACATGCTCAAGAGGGATCACCCGAAATTCAAAGGCAACAGAATTTCGTCAACCGGGGCATCGAAGTCCGAATGCCGTGAAACTCACCGAGTCAAAGCGTTTCGCTGTTTGCGGAACTGAGTGTGATGTAGAACAAGTAGCAGAAGCATACATGCTCAAGAGGGATCACCCGAAATTTAAAGGCAACTGAATTTCGTCAACCGGGGCATCGAAGTCGGAATGCCGTGAAACTCACCGAGTCAAAGCGTTTCGCTGTTTGCGGAAGTGAGTGTGGTGTAGAACAAGTAGCAGAAGCATACATGCTCAAGAGGGATCACCCGAAATTCAAAGGCAACTGAATTTCGGCAATCGGGGCATCGAAGTCGGAATGCCGCAAGAGTCACCGAGTCAAAGCGTTTCGCGGTTTGCGGAAGAGAGTGTGATGTAGAACAAGTAGCAGAAGCATACATGCTCAAGAGGATCACCCGAAATTCAAAAGGCAACTGAATTTCGGCAACCGGGGCATCAAAGTCGGAATGCTGCGAAACTCACCGAGTCAAAGCGTTACGCCCTTTTTGCGGAAGGAAGTGTGGTGTAGAACAAGTAGCAGAAGCATACATACTCAAGAGGGATCACCCGAAATTCAAAGGCAACTGAATTTCGGCAATACGGGGCATCGAAGTCGGAAATGCCGTGAAACTAACCAAGTCAAAGCGTTTCGCCGTTTGCGGAAGGAAGTGTGTAGTAGAACAAACTAGCAGAAGCATACATGCTCAAGAGGGATCACCGAAATTCAAAGGCGACTGAATTTCGGCAACTGAGGCATCGAAGGCAGGAATGCCGCAAAAGTCACCGAGTCAAAGCGTTTCGCTATTTGAGGAAGGAAGTGTGATGTAGAACATGTAGCAGAAGCATACATGCTCAAGAGGAGGATCACCCGAAATTCAAAGGCAACTGAATTTCGGCAACTTGGGGCAAATCCAAGTCGGAATGCCGCGAAACTCACCGAGTCAAAAGCGTTACGCCCTTTGCTGAAGGAAGTGTGGTGTAGAACAAGTAGCAGAAGTATACATGCTCAAAGAGGGATCACCCGAAATTCAAAGGCAACTGAATTTTGGCTGGGGAATCCAAGTCGAAATGCCGCGAAACTCACCGAGTCAAAGCGTTTCGCTGTTTGCGGAAGCGAGTGTGATGTAGAACATGTAGCAGAAGCAAACATGCACAAGAGGGATCACCCGAAATTCAAAGGGAAGTAAATTTCGGCAACCGAGGCATCGAAGTCGGAATGCCGCGAAACTCACCGAGTCAAAGCATTTCGCTGTTTGAGGAAGGAAGTGTGATGTAGAACATGTAGCAGAAGCATACATGCTCAAGAGGGATCACCCGAAATTCAAAGGCAACAGAATTTCGTCAACCGGGGCATCGAAGTCAGAATGCCGTGAAACTCACCGAGTCAAAGCGTTTCGCCGTTTGCGGAAGGAAGTGTGATGTAGAACAAGTAGCAGAAGCATACATGCTCAAGAGGGATCACCCGAAATTCAAAGGCAACTGAATTTCGGCAATCGGGGCATCGAAGTCGGAATGCCGCAACAGTCACCGAGTCAAAAGCGTTTCGCTGTTTGCGGAAGAGAGTGTGATGTAGAACAAGTAGCAGAAGCATACATGCTCACGAGGAATTCAAAAGATCACCCGAAGGCGAAATGCCGCCAAAAGTCACTGAAGGGTTTCGCTGTTTGCAAAGACTAAATAGAAGCAGAAGCTTCGGCAAAATTCAAAGGCAACAAATTTCGGCATCGAAGGCCGGAAATGCCGCAAAAGTCACGAGTCAAAGCGTTTCGCTGTTTGCGGAAGACAGTGTGATGTAGAACAAGTAGCAGAAGCATGCATGCTTTCAAGACCAGCGCGCATCATTCAAAGGGCAACAGAACCTGGAAAAAAAAAAAAAAAAAAAAAAAAAAAAAAAAAAAAAAAAAAGAAAAACAAAAAAAAAAAAAAAAAAAAAAAAAAAAAAAAAAAAAAAAAAAGCATTTCAGAAAAAAAAAAAAAAAAAAAAAAAAAAAAAAAATCCGAAAAATTCAAAATGCCGTGCACTCAGAGTCAACGTTACGGAAATTTCAACCCTCAATTCGGCAACCGTTCGAATCGAAGTGCGGCATGTGCTTGGAAACTCACCGAGTCAAAGCGTTACGCCCTTTTGTGGACGCCCTTTGCGGAGGTTACGCCCTAAGTGGAAGAAGTGGTGTAGAACAAGTAGCAGAAGCATACATGCTCAGAGGGATCACCCCGAAATTCAAAGGCAAACAGAATTTCCGTCAACTGGGGGCATCGAAGTCCGAATTGCCGTGAAACTACCGAGTCAAAGCGTTTCGCCGGTGTGCATGTTTTGCGGAAGGAGTGTGATGTAGAACAAGTAGCAGAAGCATACATGCTCAAGAGGTATCACCCGAAATTCAAAAAGCACTGAATTTCGGCAGGCAAAGGCTGAGTCAAAGCGTTTCGGAGGAAGAAGTGTGATGTAGAACAAGACCGGGGAAAATTCATCGAAGTCGTCATGCTGCGAAACTCACCGAGTCAAAGCGTTACGCCCTTTGTGGAAGGAAGTGTGGTGTAGAACAAGTAGCAGAAGCATACATACTCAAGAGGGATGCACCCGAAAAATTCAAAGGCAAACTGAATTTCGGCAACTGGGCCATCGAAGTCGAAATGCCGTGAAACTAACCAAGTTCATAAGCGTTTCGCCGCGTTTGCGGAAGGAAAGTGTGTAGATAGAACAATATACTAGCAGAAGCATACATGCTCAAGAGGGATCACCCGAAATTCAAAGGCGACTGAATTTCGGCAACTGAGGCATCGAAGGCAGAATGCCGCAAAAGTCACCGAGTCAAAGCGTTTCGCTATTTGAGGAAGGAAGTGTGATGTAGAACATGTAGCAGAAGCATACATGCTCAAGAGGATCACCCGAAATTCAAAGGCAACTGAATTTCGGCAACTTGGAAATCCAAGTCGGAATGCCGCGAAACTCACCGAGTCAAAGCGTTACGCCCTTTGCTGAAGGAAGTGTGGTGTAGAACAAGTAGCAGAAGTATACATGCTCAAGAGGGATCACCCGAAATTCAAAGGCAACTGAATTTCGGGGACTGGGGAATCCGTCGAGAGAATGGCGCGAAACTCACCGAGTCAAAGCGTTTCGCTGTTTGCGGAAGCGAGTGTGATGTAGAACATGTAGCAGAAGCAAACATGCACAAGAGGGATTCACCGAAATTCAAAGGGAAGGTAAATTTCGGCAACCGAGGCATCGAACGTCGGAATGCCCCGCGAACTCACCGAGTCAAAGCATTTTCGCTGTTTAGGAAGGAAGTGTGATGTAGAACATGTAGGAGAAGCATACATGCTCAAGAGGGGATCACCCCGAAATTCAAAGGCAACAGAATTTCGTCAACCGGGGCATCGAAGTCAGAATGCCGTGAAACTCACCGAGTCAAAGCGTTTCGCCGTTTGTGGAAGGAAGTGTGATGTAGAACAAGTAGCAGAAGCATACATGCTCAAGAGGGGATCACCCGAAATTCAAAGGCAACTGAATTTCGGCAACTCGGGGCATTCGAAGTCGGAATGCCGCAACAGATCACCGAGTCAAAGCGTTTCGCTGTTTTGCGGAAAGAGAGTGTGATGTAGAACAAGTAGCAGAAGCATACATGCTCACGAGGGATCTACACTCCCGAAATTCAAGTAGCGGCAACTGAATTTCGGCAATCGGGGAGCCCACATAGGCATCGAAGTCGGAATGCCGCAACAGTCACCGAGTCAAAGCGTTTCGCTGTTTGCGGAAGAGAGTGTGATGTAGAGACATAGTAGCAGAAGCATACATGCTCACGGGACGTTCACCCGAAATTCAAAGGGAACTAAATTTCGGCAACTGGGGCATCGAAGGCGAAATGCCGCAAAAGTCACCGAGTCAAAGCGTTTTCGTACTGTTTGCCAGAAGGACAGTGTGATGT